>NC_086447.1:564860287-565157787 GCF_028390025.1 Pseudophryne corroboree | reverse complement strand
AGCGGGGGTGTACATGGTCTGACAGGCTTGTAAAGAATGATGGTCCTTGTTACTGTAGCAATGGGAAGAAGTGTAGGTTTTTATTACATACTCTGACTTCAGCTGATGGTTATGAAAAACGAATGCGTTTCTGTTCGGGGAATGACAAAGGCATTGTCATTTTAGTTAAATAATCTAACTAAACGTTCTCAATGAAAATGAAGCAGTCAGTGTACACCATTCCCTGGAATTATGCAATATCAGAGGTCCCACATTAAGGAATACTGATCAGATAATGCCAAGTGCCAACTTATTACTTTCTAAGGACTGCATAAGGAATTTGTCGCAACCTCTAGAAAAATAGAGGTAACTGAATATCAAAAAGTTGAATAATCTAATCAGAAACCCTTCACCAAAATTATAAGTACTGCATAAAGAAAAATATCAAGACATTCTAATCGTGAGAATGAGCACTGTCCTACACTCTAGCAAGCGTTTCCTATACAAACCGTGGCTGTGGCATCTTGAAGGTATGGTGTCCTGGTTAATGTGACAGTAGCACGAATGATGTTAGTGCCGTTCAAAGTGTTATAAAAGGGTTTCATGCCTACTAATGCCACAGTTGTTGTTAACCTACAGCATTCTAAAACACCTTTGTTCCTTGGCCCTAAGGGTAGTTTGAGGCTTGCTACAAATGCCTATATTTCAAGCTGAAGAATGTATCCCTTGTTTCTGGGTTTATCATTGGGGAAATTTCATTTTTTTTTTTAATTTTTTTAAGTGACCCGACACCAGAAGGAGTAAATCTATTGTGGCTACAATTGGGCACGCATATTGCCAACTTTTCACAATATGCCCTCAGTACTTTAGATGGGTTTAGCTGCTTTGCACAGCTAAACTTTGTTTTTGGGCACAAAATGTGCAAAAAACAATGGGCGCCAGAACAAATATTTGCATATAGCCCCATCTAAAGTTACCGGCGATATGCTGTGCAGGGCGCGGTAAAACAATTGAATCGCTTCCATCATCATCAATGGAGATTCTTAGCACTAGCCAGTTGCATTTCTTTAGCTATACAGAACTATCAGACGTGTTACTAAACTTCAAAGTCATTTCAGTATCAGTAGCGCTATAACCATTGGTGTCACCTATTATTGTGATTTCCACAAGTCCTTTAGCCATTAATTGCTGTAAGATGGGCATAATAATTTTGAAGGTTATTTCATGTATGACAACTATGTAAAAACATTTTTATCAGTAAGTCGCTGTCTGATCTCTTCGTTCTTCATTATACAGTGGTGTGGGGTGACAGAACAGCTGTATGACAATTATATACTAAACTCCTTTACTCAGCTTCGTTATGAATCGACTTCTTTCCACTCACTTCTATATTTGCAACACTGGCATGCCTTGGCTGCCCCAGTTTTCAGATGAGAATTCCCCTATCCAAGGCCCCAACCTCCAATGGTTTCCCTCTTCCATCGGTTCCCGTAGAACGCTTTCCTGCCTCTATACCTTCCTTATGTCTGCTCACCACTCAACATATTTGCCACACGTTAGGCTAAGTTGGGAGTTCGATGAGGGTCCCGTGTGATCACACACAGACTATGGCTCTTGGGAGCCCACACGTATATTTATCACTTCCATTAGATTTCAGGAATTTCAATTGTTTTTATTACACAGAACTTATCTTACCCCATAAGGTTAATGAAATTGGGAGGTCAGGCTACTGAAGCGTGTCTCAAATGCCAGGCCTCCCGGGACACAGTCTGGGATCTGTTATGGAGAAGTACCCTGGCTAATGCTTTTTTGGTATAGGGTTTTATGGTCAATCTCCTCTACTGGGATTCCCCTTCTATTCTTATACATGCCATGCTCTCTAGGGGTTTTAGATGTAGATACCCTAGCTAAATAAACTAGACATGTTTTTAACCTTGGCCAAGGTGTAGCTTGCTCCTGGATATCCATCTCTGGTCCCAAAGTCAGTGCTTTGGTTTCCCAGGTCAATGTTACCCTCACTCATGAAAAATACTTGAATATTACTCAAAATACGGAGTCCAAATTTTACCAAATCTGGAATGGATAGCAACAGCCTAGATACGCTAGGCCTTCTCTCCACTCTCATCTCCGTGATAGCCCTTGCGCTGTTATTTATACGACGGTGTAATATGCTGTTGATTTATGGTTTCGAGGGATGTGGTTTGTTTTATTTCACATGCTTTTGACACTGTATGTTTCTGTTTTTTATGTATGCAGTGTGGGAATATTTACAGATGCTCTCCTTGTATATTACTTTTGTGCCTTTGTCCCCTCAAAAAATTAAGTATATACCTCATCTATGGTTTTTGGCTTAACATATGTATGGCAGGTTAGCTTTTACACCATGGGACTTCAACCTCCAGCTCCAATTTTTTTTACACATCGTTGAGAAAAGAGTCTTTGTTATAAGATACCTAAGGCTAACACTAAAAAGTTGATCGAATATACAATATCACATCATGTCAGTGTAGCTCAGCAAATACTGTACATGTATTGCTACAGTAGTACTATCCATAAATACTAGTTTGACGATTACACACTGGGCTTAGGTTAAGTAAACTGTTTTTATACAGGAACAAAAGAAAATAAGCATTTCCAGCTATTGTTCTGTTTGACTGCAAAGGTTTGTTGGCTCTGAATTTTCCACTGGAATTTAAAAAAAATAAAATAAATTAAAAATAATGTGTAGAATACACACTGTAACTTGCTTTGAAATAGAATAAATGTGTATGAATCACTTCACACTATGCTCCAGCATTAAACCGTAAACAGTATTGTGCTTTTAATTATCTGCTGCAAGTGGAAGGACCTGCGTCAGCCAAATGATGAAAAGAAACAAAAACCATTACATTGTTTCCAATGCGCTGACAGAAAGTAAAAGTAATAAAAGATATATAAATTATCATTCAAGCAACTACTGGCTTCTTGTAACAATCAACATATAATATGCAAACAACATATTATTCATTGAATGAAGAAAAAATAAGAATTTACTTACCGATAATTCTATTTCTCGGAGTCCGTAGTGGATGCTGGGGTTCCTGAAAGGACCATGGGGAATAGCGGCTCCGCAGGAGACAGGGCACAAAAAGTAAAGCTTTACGATCAGGTGGTGTGTACCGGCTCCTCCCCCTATGACCCTCCTCCAAGCCTCAGTTAGGTACTGTGCCCGGACGAGCGTACACAATAAGGAAGGATTTTGAATCCCGGGTAAGACTCATACCAGCCACACCAATCACACTGTACAACCTGTGATCTGAACCCAGTTAACAGTATGATAACAGCGGAGCCTCTGAAAAGATGGCTCACAACAATAATAACCCGATTTTTGTAACTATGTACAAGTATTGCAGACAATCCGCACTTGGGATGGGCGCCCAGCATCCACTACGGACTCCGAGAAATAGAATTATCGGTAAGTAAATTCTTATTTTCTCTATCGTCCTAGTGGATGCTGGGGTTCCTGAAAGGACCATGGGGATAATACCAAAGCTCCCAAACGGGCGGGAGAGTGCGGATGACTCTGCAGCACCGAATGAGAGAACTCCAGGTCCTCCTTAGCCAGGGTATCAAATTTGTAGGATTTTACAAACGTGTTTGCCCCTGACTAAATAACCGCTCGGCAAAGTTGTAAAGCCGAGACCCCTCGGGCAGCCGCCCAAGATGAGCCTACCGTCCTTGTGGAATGGGCATTTACATATTTTGGCTGTGGCAGGCCTGCCACAGAATGTGCAAGCTGAATTGTATTACACATCCAACTAGCAATAGTCTGCTTAGAAGCAAGAGCACCCAGTTTGTTGGGTGCATACAGGATAACAGCAAGTCAGTTTTCCTGACTCCAGCCGTCCTGGAACATATTTTCAGGGCCCTGACAACATCTAGCAACTTGGAGTCCTCCAAGTCCCTAGTAGGTGCAAGGCACCACAATAAGCTGGTTCAGGTGAAACACTGACACCACCTTAGGGAGAGAACTGGGGACGAGTCCGCAGCTCTGCCCTGTCCGAATGGACAAACAGATATGGGCTTTTTTGAGAAAAAACCACCAATTTGACACTCGCCTGGTCCAGGCCAGGGCCAAGAGCATGGTCACTTTTCATGTGAGATGCTTCAAATCCACAGATTTGACTGGTTTTAAACCAATGTGATTTGAGGAATCCCAGAACTACGTTGAGATCCCACAGTGCCACTGGAGGCACAAAAGGGGGTTGTATATGCAATACTCCCTTGACAAACTTCTGGACTTCAGGAACTGAAGCCAATTCTTTCTGGAAGAAAATCGACAGGGCCGAAATTTGAACCTTAATGGACCCCAATTTGCGGCCCATAGACACTCCTGTTTGCAGGAAATGCAGGAAACGACCGAGTTGAAATTTCTTTGTGGGGCCATCCTGGCCTCACACCACGCAACATATTTTCGCCACATGTGGTGATAATGTTGTGCGGTCACCTCCTTTCTGGCTTTGACCAGGGTAGGAATTACCTCTTCCGGAATGCCTTTTTCCCTTAGGATCCGGCGTTCCACCGCCATGCCGACAAACGCAGCTGCGGTAAGTCTTGGAACAGACATGGTACTTGCTGAAGCAAATCCCTTTTTAGCAGCAGAGGCCATAAGACCTCTGTAAGCATCTCTTGAAGTTCCGGGTACCAAGTCCTTCTTGGCCAATCCGGAGCCATGAGTATAGTTCTTACTCCTCTACGTCTTATAATTCTCAGCACCTTAGGTA
This sequence comes from Pseudophryne corroboree, assembly GCF_028390025.1. Taxonomy (NCBI): domain Eukaryota; kingdom Metazoa; phylum Chordata; class Amphibia; order Anura; family Myobatrachidae; genus Pseudophryne; species Pseudophryne corroboree. The sequence continues at coordinate 565,153,045 of NC_086447.1, read as the reverse complement.
TGAGAAGCAGAGGAGGGAACACATACACCGACTGGTACACCCACGGTGTTACCAGAACGTCCACAGCTATTGCCTGAGGGTCTCTTGACCTGGCGCAATACCTGTCCCGTTTTTTGTTCAGACGGGACGCCATCATGTCCACCTTTGGTATTTCCCAACGGTTTACAATCATGTGGAAAAAACTTCCCGATGAAGTTTCCACTCTCCCGGGTGGAGGTCGTGCCTGCTGAGGAAGTCTGCTTCCCAGTTTCCATTCCCGGGATGAAACACTGCTGACAGTGCTATCACATGATTTTCCGCCCAGCGAAAAGTCCTTGCAGTTTTTTCCATTGCCCTCCTGCTTCTTGTGTCGCCCTGTCTGTTTACGTGGGCGACTGCCGTGATGTTTTTCCCACTGGATCAATACCGGCTGACCTTGAAGCAGAGGTCTTGCTAAGCTTAGAGCATTATAAATTTACCCTTAGCTCCAGTATATTTATGTGGAGAAAAGTCTCCAGACTTGATCACACTCCCTGGAAATTTTTTCCTTGTGTGACTGCTCCCCAGCCTCTCGGGCTGGGCTCCGTGGTCACCAGCATCCAATCCTGAATGCCGAATCTGCGGCCCTCTAGAAGATGAGCACTCTATAACCACCACAGGAGAGACACCCTTGTCCTTGGATATAGGGTTATCCGCTGATGCATCTGAAGATGCGATCCGGACCATTTGTCCAGCAGATCCCACTGAAAAGTTCTTGCGTGAAATCTGCCGAATGGAATTGCTTCGTAGGAAGCCACCATTTTTACCAGGACCCTTGTGCAATGATGCACTGTTTTTAGGAGGTTCCTGACTAGCTCGGATAACTCCCTGGCTTTCTCTTCCGGGAGAAACACCTTTTTCTGGACTGTGTCCAGAATCATCCCTAGGCACAGCAGACGTGTCGTCGGGATCAGCTGCGATTTTGGAATATTTAGAATCCACCCGTGCTGTTGTAGCAGTATCCGAGATAGTGCTACTCCGACCTCCAACTGTTCCCTGGACTATGCCCTTATCAGGAGATCGTCCAAGTAAGGGATAATTAAGACGCCTTTTCTTCGAAGAAGAATCATCATTTCGGCCATTTCCTTGGTAAAGACCCGGGGTGCCGTGGACAATCCAAACGGCAGCGTCTGAAACTGATAGTGACAGTTCTGCACCACGAACCTGAGGTACCCTTAGTGAGAAGGGCAAATTTGGGACATAGAGGTAAGCATCCCTGATGTCCCGGGACACTATATAGTCCCCTTCTTCCTGGTTCGTTATCACTGCTCTGAGTGACTCCATCTTGATTTGAACCTTTGTAAGTGTTCAAAAAATTTTTTTTTATTTTAGAATAAGTCTCACCTAGCCTTCTGGCTTCAGTACCACAATATAGTGTGGAATAATACCCCTTTTCTTGTAGTAGGAGAGGTAATTTAATTATCACCTGCTGGGAATACAGCTTGTGAATTTTTTCCCATACTGCCTCCTTGTCGGAGGGAGACCTTGGTAAAGCAGACTTCAGGAGCCTGCGAAGGGGAAACGTCTCGACATTCCAATCTGTACCCCTGGGATACTACTTGTAGGATCCAGGGGTCCTGTACGGTCTCAGCGCCATGCTGAGAACTTGTCAGAAGCGGTGGAACGCTTCTGTTCCTGGGAATGGGCTGCCTGCTGCAGTCTTCTTCCCTTTCCTCTATCCCTGGGCAGATATGATCTTATAGGGACGAAAGGACTGAGGCTGAAAAGACGGTGTCTTTTTCTGCAGAGATGTGACTTAGGGTAAAAACGGTGGATTTTCCAGCAGTTGCCGTGGCCACCAGGTCCGATGGACCGACCCCAAATAACTCCTCTTCCTTTATACGGCAATACACCTTTGTGCCGTTTGGAATCTGCATCACCTGACCACTGTCGTGTCCATAACATCTTCTGCCAGATATGGACATCGCATTTACTCTTGATGCCAGAGTGCAAATATCCCTCTGTGCATCTCGCATATATAGAAATGCATCCTTTAAATGCTCTATAGTCAATAAAATACTGTCCCTGTCAAGGGTATCAATATTTTTAGTCAGGGAATCCGACCAAGCCACCCCAGCTCTGCACATCCAGGCTGAGGCGATCGCTGGTCGCAGTATAACACCAGTATGTGTGTATATACTTTTTATGATATTTTCCAGCCTCCTGTCAGCTGGTCCTTGAGGACGGCCCTATCTATAGACGGTACCGCCACTTGTTTTGATAAGCGTGTGAGCGCCTTAGCCACCCTAAGGGGTGTTTCCCAACGCGCCCTAACTTCTGGCGGGAAAGGGTATACCGCCCCTAATTTTCTATCGGGGGGAACCCACGCATCATCACACACTTTATTTAATTTATCTGATTCAGGAAAAACTACGGTAGTTTTTTCACATCCCACATAATACCCTCTTTTGTGGTACTTGTAGTATCAGAAATATGTAACACCTCCTTCATTGCCTTTAACGTGTGGCCCTAATAAGGAATACGTTTGTTTATTCACCGTCGACACTGGATTCAGTGTCCCTGTCTGTGTCGACCGACTAAAGTAAACGGGCGTTTTAAAACCCCTGACGGTGTTTTTGAGACGTCTGGACCGGTACTAATTGTTTGTCGGCCGTCTCATGTCGTCAACCGACCTTGCAGCATGTTGACATTATCACGTAATTCCCTAAATAAGCCATCCATTCCGGTGTCGACTCCCTAGAGAGTGACATCACCATTACAGGCAATTGCTCCGCCTCCTCACCAACATCGTCCTCATACATGTCGACACACACGTACCGACACACAGCACACACACAGGGAATGCTCTGATAGAGGACAGGACCCACTAGCCCTTTGGAGAGACAGAGGGAGAGTTTGCCAGCACACACCAAAAACGCTATAATTATATAGGGACAACCTTATATAAGTGTTTTCCCTTATAGCATCTTTATTATATATTTCTAACGCCAAATTAGTGCCCTCCCTCTCTGTTTTAACCCTGTTTCTGTAGTGCAGTGCAGGGGAGAGCCTGGGAGCCTTCCCTCCAGCCTTTCTGTGAGGGAAAATGGCGCTGTGTGCTGAGGAGATAGGCCCCGCCCCTTTTTCGGCGGCCTCGTCTCCCGCTCTTAACGGATTCTGGCAGGGGTTAAATATCTCCATATAGCCTCCGGAGGCTATATGTGAGGTATTTTTAGCCAAAATAGGTTTTCATTTGCCTCCCAGGGCGCCCCCCTCCCAGCGCCCTGCACCCTCAGTGACTGCCGTGTGAAGTGTGCTGAGAGGAAAATGGCGCACAGCTGCAGTGCTGTGCGCTACCTTTAGAAGACTGAGGAGTCTTCTTCCGCCGATTCTGGACCTCTTCTTACTTCAGCATCTGCAAGGGGGCCGGCGGCAAGGCTCCGGTGACCATCCAGGCTGTACCTGTGATCGTCCCTCTGGAGCTGATGTCCAGTAGCCAAGAAGCCAATCCATCCTGCACGCAGGTGAGTTCACTTCTTCTCCCCTAAGTCCCTCGTTGCAGTGATCCTGTTGCCAGCAGGACTCACTGTAAAATAAAAAACCTAAGCTAAACTTTTCTAAGCAGCTCTTTAGGAGAGCCACCTAGATTGCACCCTTCTCGGCCGGGCACAAAAATCTAACTGAGGCTTGGAGGAGGGTCATAGGGGGAGGAGCCAGTACACACCACCTGATCGTAAAGCTTTACTTTTTGTGCCCTGTCTCCTGCGGAGCCGCTATTCCCCATGGTCCTTTCAGGAACCCCAGCATCCACTAGGACGATAGAGAAATGATAAACATTCAAGAAATGGTAGCATGACTAACACAAATTGTTAAGTCAATATCACTCTATATTTAGGGTAGAGACTATGGGGTATATTTACTAAGGTGTGAGGTTTTTTTTTAGAAGTGGAGATGTTGCTCATAGCAACCAATCCGATTCTAGCTATTATCTATATTAGGCTCCAATTGGTAATAAAAGCAGTGCGCATTGTGTAACAATTGGAAGATAACCAGCCAGACATTTAGAATCTTCCGGTGAACAACATGTAGCTCCACATGCAGAAGTGCTGATACAGTGTTTGTAGCTTCTAATACAGAGAGGTATCTCCAGCCCACAGGAGTGTGTATAAATCACACTGGTAATGACCAGCATCACCAACCCAGCCATGCAATAAACACAGAGAACAATGTGCAGTTGGCAGACTAATAAAGACGCACTGAGGTATATAATTCCTGGAGCATCTTTAGCCTAAGAAAGTGTGAATATACAGCATCTGTACAGTAGTGTCTCATACACAGAACCTACAACCCAAGGACTGGGTCAGAAAAGTAAAGGTCCTGGCCCATAAATAAAAAAAACAATTAAAAAAATCGATACACCGTTCATATACTCGTATTTCCTAACAGCACAATGGAAAAAATATATATATTTCATATATACACATACATACATGTATATATATATATATATATATATATATATATATATATATATATATATATATATATATATATATATACACACATATATATATATATATATATATATATACACATATATATATATATATATATATATATTACTATAGTGGTAAATGCAGACGTCATCATGATTATCCAAATGAGACAGTTACTCGGAGAGCAGAAAACTAAAATTTGTGGAATTGCCAGTAAAGTTAGCAGAAAATTCAAAACAGAGGTAAATCCACCAGCATGACCACCACAAGTACAGATGTAGCCACAATCGTGCCTTGTAAGGCGAGACTGCATGCATGTCTGGGATGTGCACGCGCCCCATTCGTATGAATGGGAGCGGCAATTGCCGCAGCTCAGCACCGCTAGGAAGTGCATGTTCAGCGCAGATGTAGCCACAATGAGCATGGCTACATCTGTACCAATATCTTCAATGGTCCTCTACTCAATATTGCTTCAATTTATAATGTGTCGTCGCCCATGTATGATGTCAGGGCTGCAGTGAGGTGCTACCCACTACTAAATAGAAAGAATAAAAGTCACCCTTGAGACTACCTACCTTTCCTCTATTGTAAAAATTAGCAGAAGATAGGCATTAAGCGTTAACATGAAAAAGGTCTCTAGTTACTTATATTGTCGCCAAGTTGTTTGTTTCTATAGAAACACCATGAAGGAATTTTACCCCTCTTCCAACTAGTATAGCATTAGGATCCTTATACCAGTAATGCCCGACTCAAATTTCAGGTTTAGCAGGTGACAAAAGAAATGGCTTTCTTCTAGAACATTCTATTTGGTGGAGGTGTGGTGTGGGCTTGTTTTAAATGCATCATCTGCAAAGCGCCTTTCAGACTAACTGCAGCACCCCATACTGTATGTATTTTTTTTCCTTGCAGCACTAACCAGCATATGATAACCAAGGAAGGGTAAGACCAATAAAACTTCAAGATGTTCAATTTAACAGGATCAGGGTGGTAATAATGTGAACATTTCAAAACTGCACACACTCAATTTTACATACATATGAACCTATTACAAAGCTACAAATACTTTCTTCTTAGAAACCTATAAAACCACTTTCAAATAAAGTTTGCACCATGAGAACATACCGTAAATGCCACTTTGACAAAAATATTTAAACCAAATTCCTAAATCTCTGTTCACCAGTGCTTGTCCATTAAATGCAATATGATCATTTAGAAAGGTTTAGCTTTAAAAAATTGGTATTGGTTTTTGTCTTTTCATGTAGATGAACCCAGCCAAACCTCTAATTAATGCAACAGGAAGCCTCAAGCCCCTTTATTACGCACTTTGTTTGCTCTTGAAGTAGAAAACATGTATTTTTTATCTTTTATTTCAAATATTAAATGGTAGAACTATTATCTTTAAAGAGCGAGTAATCTCAATACATACATGGTTACCGAAAAAGAAATAAAGGTTGATCTAAAAACGTACCCTGTACATTGGAGCAGAAATGTACTTTGCCTTATGGTGTTTAATGTTACATACAATTTGTCTATTTCCTCTGATCAGCTAAACTGAAAGGCTATCTGCAGAGTGCTTACACAGGCGGATCGCTTTCTCTCATGTTGCAACCTGGAAAGCAAATCGTCAACAACATAAGGAAATTATTATCTGCAAATATTTTAAATGACCTCATGTTAAATTGTTAGGTGTATTAGTTAAATGCTGTTTTCGTACTAAGCACCACACTGAATTTTATGGTTAGGGCTCCATTGATTCAATAGAAGATTTCAGCTAATTATTGCGGATGTCATGGAGATCTGGAAAATATTGCCCACTAAGCCACTTCTACTTCAGTAGATAAGGACAGGCATGGCTGTACTATTGGGGACATCTAAGCAGTGTACATTGCAATGTTGCTGTGCAGCTGTGTATAGGATCTAATGTATCCACTAAAGCAGACTTCACTACCGTGAGTTCAGAAGATAAACTAGTCAGATCGGATTATTCTGCAGGACTTGCTACCACTCCATCCCTTCCCATAGTAAAATAAGCAGGCATTGTAGGTGTAAACCCTCCCCTTGTTGTAGCTTTAAACCACAAAATTATCACTGCAGGTTGTGTAATTAATATACGTATATTTTATACTTCATTTTCTGCAAGCAGAACAGTGAACCTTATTTATTAGGAGAATAATTATACTCAGTACCATGGTTAGAGCTATTTCGATATTTTCAATGCATTGTAAAATATTTTTGTTCAATATTGCACATGATATATTGTTTAAAAGAAAAAGCTAAACAATCTAAAACAGTGTGATGATTTACTAAAAAGAATTTTTTTTAAAGAAGCAGCATACCCTAAAAACCTAAACTGGAAATAAAAAACCCACCCTACTATTTGCAAAGCTTGCCCAAATGCAGCTCACAGACTGCAGATAAGGGGGACTTTTTCTTCAAAGAAATCCCCCCAAAATAACCTGTTTTTAGGGTGCTGTGGCAATGTTAACTCATAGGTTTGACAACTTATTCCAGATTCTATGAGTTAATGCCAATTAACACAGTAATTTACCGGTTGAGAAAAAGGGTATCTAATTGAATAGCCCCAGTTGTTAAAGCCTGCGGCTACCACCCTTTTCCACATGCGGTAAATTACTGCATCAAGTTGAATACCCCCTTAAGAGGATGATTACATATACCAAAATGCTGCATATCTTAGCAATACAGTTTTAGAATATTTTTCATTCCGTTTCCCAATTGTACTGATAAAATGCACTAACACATGGAAATACACGTCTGTAGTGTTATTCAATTTTAAATATGGCATTCAAAGTTTGGAATACAAATTGTGATAATGCGAAAAAAAGAATCCTTATTCCATTTTAACTCTGTTTCTATGTTCTCATTAAATGCTGATAAGTGTGAACTATTCCATAAAGAGCTGATTAGCTTTCAATATAATGATTTTAAAGATTCAATCTAGCCTGTTTATTTTTAAAAACAATGTGTTGGTTTCCAAATGCATCAAATTTACATTTGTAGGATATGATTAAAATAAAGCATCCAAAAAGAGAAATCATCAGTGCTCTCCAATAGTACAATATAAAAACATGAAATATTTGATTGGTTTCAAACGAGAAGACATATCTAACCCAAAATGTAAAGAGTTGTGGGTGAAATTAGGGGACCTAAAATAATATCCCAAATTGTATTATTAGAGTATTATAAAACAGTAAATCTACTGAATAGTCAAATCAAATGGACGGCCCCCAGTGGACTTTGTAAAAAAAAATTTAAAACCTTTTCCTACTGAACTTTTAATTCATATGAATAGGTAGTTCGTAGGGGGCTTTACCAAAGCAAAAAAGGTCAACACAAACCGTAATAAGCATCCAGTGACCCGCCAGATACATTGAAAACTATAAAATGAAAGTCTCTATTTTAGGCCATCCAATTCAACACAAAATCACATTTTTCCTTTTTAAAAAGAAAGACTTTAAAATGAGAAAAATACATGATTTCATTTTGCACACTACCAGTGAAGGTGTTTAAGAAGTATGATCATTTTATACCAATTCAAAATATATAAAAAATGCTATAACAGTTTGACCACATTTCTCTAATTAGAACAAAAATGCTAATAAAAAAAGCAAATGGCTTAAAATATCAAATTTATTGTTAAAAATATCTAAATTTACTTTGGTGGAATTTTTTTTTTTAAGTGCTTAGTCAATCAGGACAAATTTTATATAGAAATTAGAGTACTATGCCCAAATACTTAAAAGATGACAGAAAAAAAAATACACTTTGCTGGCATAGATTTACATTCACCCGTCACATTTTCATTTTACATTTCCCACTTAAATTCGGGAAACTGTAAATACTATATACAGTTTTAGTAACACAATTCAAAGAAAAAACGCTGCAATTTTTTTGAATTAGAAAAGGGTTTTTTTTACAGAATATTTCCTATAAAAAGATATATAACAAAGTAGTAATACCTATAAAATGGCTATTACTAAAACAAAGCTTTCGTCAATAGGCCTCTAGAACTTTAAATGAGGAAAATGGCTTCACAAAATGGTAGTCTAAATTCCCACAGTGAGGGCACTGTTGAACGTTGCTGTATTCTGAGAAATAACGCATTCCAATGCGTACATCAATGACTGGCTTCCCACAGTGCTTGCAATTCAGACGGGCCTGCAATAAACAAAACATTTATATGTACTGTAAATATTGCCATTTAGAAAAAAAATTGTAATGAAATGAAAAATGAAGTCAAGTATCATATGTTTATGGGCATAAAGTAACATCAAATAAGCTTCTTATTTTAATACATATAATTTCTCACTAGTGAACATAGAACTAAAAGTTTGATCATCAGGGCCACGGAGGTCTACATGGTGGCCACCTACTAGACCATGGAGTCTCTATATTGAAATTTTTCTTAAACAACTTCACTCAGGATGTCTGCCAGTGTCGAAATCTGCACTGATCTGAAGGCACAGGCTGACACGTATAGACGTTTCCTCATACCTCTAGCCTTAATACGCCATGCAACGCAAGATGTTTGGCATGAGTAAGCCGGCAGTTCCCATGCAACTCTGCTAACGTTGGGCATCTTTTTTTTTTTGCCAAAAATGGATCTCATAGGCATCATTATGCAAATAAGATGCACAAGACAACGCTGTGTGCAACTGTGGCAAACAGCGTCTTCTTGTGCATCTTATTTGCATAATGGTGGCCACAAATAGACCATGGAGTCTCTATACGAGTCCTGGAAGTGATGATATGACCCCAACAGAGCCCTTATCTCAACATCATCTAGTCTGTCTGGGATTACATGAAGAGGACACAAGGATTTGAGCATGCCTACATCTAAAGAAGAACATCCCTGACAAATTCCTTCAAAAACAGTGTTGTGCATGTACCTAGAAGAAATGATGCTGCTTTGAAGGCAAAGGGTGGTCACACCAAATATTGATTTTATTTAGATTTTGTTAAATGATAAAAAATAAACTATTATAACACTGTAAAGCATTCTTATGCTAGCCATACACCAGGACGATATATTTCCAACCAGCCAACTAGTTGGCTGGTTGGAAAGATAATCTGGCAGTGTGTGGGAGCAAACGATTATCAGCCGTTTGCTCCCACACGCTAAAAAACGGTCAGAAACGGTCTGACCAACTAGTTGGGAAAATCAAACCTGTTTGATTTTCCCAACCAATCGTTCAGCTGTAGGGGAAAACTTCCCCCCAACTGAACGATAAGTAGGCGGACACTGGCTGCTAGTGTCCGCCTACTTTTGTCTCGTGCTGCAGGTGACCCTCTGTGCCCCATACCCCTCCGGCCACCTCACCGCCCCAGCCGCAGTGACCAGCCACCGCACAGCCTTCCGCACCGCAAATTAACCCCCCTCCGCCCGCCAGTCCCTTTCCTCCGCCGGCCGCCCCATCCATCCCGCCAGCCTCCCTCAGCCCTGCTCAGCCCGGCACCGCAAATTTACACCCCGCCCGCCAGCCTCCCTCCGCCTGCACCGGCTGCCACACCGGTAATTCACCGCCCGGCCGCCAGCCAGCCTCCCTCCCCCGCATCGGTAATTCACCGCCAGCCAGCCCGCCCGCCAGCCACCCTCCCACCCCCGCACCGCTAATCAGCCGCACCCCCCGCACCCGCACCGCTAATTCGCCGCACCCCCCCCCGCACCGCTAATTCGCCGCACCCCCCCCCCCCCCCCCGGCACCCGCACCGCTAATTCGCCGCACCCCCCCCCCCGCACCGATAATCAGCCGCACCCCCGCCGCTAAATCGCCGCACCACCCCCCGCACCGCTAATTCGCCGCCCCCCCCCCCCCCCCCGCGCACCGCTACGGTAGCACATCACTGCTGCCGGGCTGCCGCTGTCACAGGACACCCAGCAGTGGCACCCCTCCCGCGATACCCCACGATCGCGGCACCCCCCGCACCCCACCCATGATTGCTGCACCCACGCACGCCACTCCCGATCACTGGCACCCCCCGCATATCACCCACGATCGCGGCACCCCCCGCACCCCACCCATGATTGCTGCACCCACGCACGCCACTCCCGATCACTGGCACCCCCCGCATATCACCCACGATCGCGGCACCCCCGCATATCACCCGCGATCTCGGCACCCCCGCATATCACTCGCGATCTCGGCACCCCCCGCATATCACCAGCGATCGCGGGACCTCTGCTCCCCTCCTGCAGTCACTGCCCCCCAAGATCGCGGCACCCCTTCCCCCTCACCACCACCAGGGCCAGCTCCAGCCCGCACCGGCTCCCGCACCGCTAATTCACACCCCCCCCCCCCCCCCCCCGCGGCCCCCCTCCGCCAGCCTTCTGTCACTTCAGACGCGCACGGAGACAATCAGGTGAGTGCCACGGAGTGGCGCTTCCTGATTGGCTGAAGAGACACTTCTGTGACAGCTGTGACCGGGGTGTCTCTGCATTCGTGGAAAGGGTTCCCATGTGTAAACATGGGACCCCTTTCAGTCCGTTTGGTCCGGGTGTTCGGTTTGTTGTTTTGCCAAGTACGTGGATTATAATCTGGACCCTGGATCAGGTGAGTATAATTATCTTTTATTTTCAGGTACCCGTGGATTCTACTTGGAGAAGACGACCGACTGCTTCGTGTCAACATAGGTAAGTATGTGTGTGTCGACATGTGTGAAATAAAGTTTTACTGTCACGGTGTGTGTCTCCTGTTTTTACTTGGGTATTTTTTTCCCATTAGAACTACAGGTACCAGCGGGCCCGTTTTTCTCCCGCATGCTGGTACTTGTGGTTCTCCAAGTACCAGCTTGCGGGGGAGGCTTGCTGGGACTTGTAGTACTACTGGAAAAAACAATATTCTTTTAATTTTCTCAAGGCTATCAGCCCCCCATCCGCAGCCTTTGGATGGGGGGGGACAGCCTCGGGCTTCACCCCTGGCCCTTGGGTGGCTGAGGAGGGGGACCCCTTGATTGAAGGGGTCCCCACTCCCCCAGGGTACCCCGGCCAGGGGTGACTAGTTGGATATTTAATGCCACGGCCGCAGGGCACTGTATAAAAGTGACCCCCGGCTGTGGCATTATCTGTCCAGCTAGTGGAGCCTGATGCTGGTGTAAAAAATACGGGGGACCCCTACTCTTTTTGTCCCCCGTATTTTTTGCACCAGCACCAGGCGCAGAGCCCGGTGCTGGTTTTAAAAATACGGGGGATCCCCTGTCCGTTTTTCCCCCGGATTTTAGAACCAGGACCGGCTCGAAGAGCCCGAGGCTGGTTATGCTTTGGAGGGGGGACCCCACGCAATTTTTTTTCAGGTTTTTCCCATTCCTTTAAAAAAAAATAATAATAATCTTTTTAAAAATATATAAATAATACTTGTGCCTCCAAAAAAGACAAACCAAGTACCTAATCCCTTCTAATATAAATAGATATGCTATTACCCACCCAAAAAAAACACCAAAAAAAACATGTTTTTAAAAAATTTTATTAGATTCCGCCAGCAAAGTGTGGCGGACTGAAAATGACCGAAACCGAAACGTTAAGCTGTCAGAACAGGGTCACGTATGTTCTTGATTTTTGAAAAGTCCTAGAGTGCCGCCTATCGTTTGTGATATGTTTGCTTTTTGAAGCTCAGGAGGGCACCAGGCAAGCTGTACATTTTACTACATTGGGAGTGCCGAATATCTACATCTGGTATATATAATATATATATATATATATATATATATATATATATATATATATATAATTTGCCTTGGCAGTCCAACCATGCTGGTATCCATAGTTCAGTATAAAAACAAGTAAATCTAATAAATGTATGGTGGTGAAAGAAAAGCCCAGTTTCACTGAAAAAAAGACAATTCTGCATGTTTTGAAATGAAAAAAACAAAACAAAACTGAAGAACTGTAGGAAGGCACTGTCTTGCCTACTTCGGTGACATCACAAGTTGGACAGAAGTTGGAAGGTTGGTTGGTCTGATGAAAAGTTGGTTAGATGTGTGGAGCACTGGTAAAAAGTTGGTGAGATGTATGGGGCACTGTTTTAGTTGAACAGACAAGTTGGATGGTTGGAAGTTTGGAGTGTTGGAGAAAAGTTGGTCTGATGTATGGCTAGCTTTACTTTGCAGCGTTTTTATCCACACCTGCCTAACTTTTGCACAGTACTGTAACTCATTCATAAAAGTCAGAGAATACACCTGCCTACACTGTCATTTCCTTCTAATTTGCATTATTATACAGGTGTGAATTACTTCTGTGTTCCTTCTCAAAGCTTTCCCCCTTTAGTATACCACATTCAAACTAAGTTTACTTGTTTCACATCTCAGCCTTTAAAAGTGTGGCCCTTTCAGAGCCATGCAATGTTAAAGCACAACCACAAACTAAGTTTCAGAAAAGTCATGCCACCAAAAAAAACATCCAGTCTGGGTCGCTGCTCCTCAGTAAGAGTGGCAAGACGTAAGGCGACTTCAGAGAAGTACAAGCATGCTTGGCAGATCAAACAGAGAGACAAGCAGCCACTCAACAGAGAGAATCACTCAATGCAAGGCAAGCTCTGTTGATGCTGCTAGCTACCCAGGGCCATGGAGTGCCCAGCTGCAAGACAAACACGTCAGCCAACTGATGCTGGCTAAGACATAGGGCAGAGGAGCACCCGGTATGTGTTGCTGTGAAGGCAAGGTGAAGCTCCCACCACTCTTGGACCCACCTGAGCACTTGAGTCTCTGATTGATAGAACACACAATAAATAAAAAGTGTTTTGCTCAAACATTCCAAAATATAACTCTGCTCTCCAAATTACATTCTTTGGATCAAGAGGTCCAGTGGATGAGTCAACATACATGTATGGAAAATTTCAAATTCATGGTCAAGTCTACCATCGAGTAGGATCACTGCTGAAACTTTCCAATTAGAATCATACTTTCCTTCAAATTTACTTAATTGGAGATGGGAACCAGGAAACAAAACGACAAAGTGAAAATATTCCTGGCATTTTTTTCCACATAGTCTTTCAGTTGCAGGAAAAGTTGCATGCTACCAATAACAAGTGCTTTAAGAGTGCCTTAGAAAACATGCCATCAGATGATCTCATCTATGCTGACAGGACACCTACTGGCAAACATCAAAATCGATTCAAATCTTCAACCCAGGCAATGCCGGGTAACCCAGCTAGTACAAAATAAAAGGGGGATTGACTTAATGGCATAACCCTATGTAAAAAATAAGATTTTACTCACCGGTAAATCTATTTCTCATAGTCCGTAGTGGATGCTGGGAACTCCGTAAGGACCATGGGGAATAGCGGGCTCCGAAGGAGGCTGGGCACTCTAGAAAGATTTATGACTACCTGGTGTGCACTGGCTCCTCCCACTATGACCCTCCTCCAAGCCTCAGTTAGGACACTGTGCCCGGACGAGCTGACATAATAAGGAAGGATTTTGAATCCCGGGTAAGACTCATACCAGCCACACCAATCACACCGTATAACTCGTGATACTATACCCAGTTAACAGTATGAATATAACTGAGCCTCTCAACAGATGGCTCAACAATAACCCTTTAGTTAGGCAATAACTATATACAAGTATTGCAGACAATCCGCACTTGGGATGGGCGCCCAGCATCCACTACGGACTACGAGAAATAGATTTACCGGTGAGTAAAATCTTATTTTCTCTGACGTCCTAGTGGATGCTGGGAACTCCGTAAGGACCATGGGGATTATACCAAAGCTCCCAAACGGGCGGGAGAGTGCGGGTGACTCTGCAGCACCGAATGAGAGAACTCCAGGTCCTCCTCAGCCAGGGTATCAATTTTGTAGAATTTTGCAAACGTGTTTGCCCCTGACCAAGTAACAGCTCGGCAAAGTTGTAAAGCCGAGACCCCTCGGGCAGCCGCCCAAGATGAGCCCACCTTCCCTGTGGAATGGGCTTTCACTGATTTAAGATGCGGCAGTCCAGCCGCAGAATGCGCCTGCTGAATCGTGTCACAGATCTAGCGAGCGATAGGCTGCTTAGAAGCAGGAGCACCCAGCCTGTTGGGTGCATACAGGATAAATAGCGAGTCAATTTTCCTGACTCTAGCCGTCCTGGAAACATAATTTTTCAAGGCCCTGACTACGTCCAGTAACTTGGAATCCTCCAAGTCCCTAGTAGCCGCAGGCACCACAATAGGTTGGTTCAAGTGAAAACCTGATACCACCTTAGGGAGAAACTGGGGACGAGTCCTCAATTCTGCCCTATCCATATGGAAGATCAGATAAGGACTTTTATATAACAAAGCCGCCAATTCTGATACACGCCTGGCCGAAGCCAAGGCCAATAACATGACCACTTTCCGCCTGAGATATTTTAGATCCACGGTTTTTAGTGGTTCAAACCAATGTGATTTTAAGAAACTCAACACCACGTTGAGATCCCAAGGTGCCACTGGAGGCACAACCGGGGGCTGAATATGCAGCACTCCTTTCACAATGTCTGAACTTCAGGTACTGAAGCTAATTCTTTCTGGAAGAAAATCGACAGAGCCGAGATCTGTATCTTAATGGAGCCTAATTTTAGGCCCATAGACACTCCTGCTTGTAGGAAATGCAGAAATCGACCTAGTTGAAATTCCTCTGTTGGGGCCTTTTGTGGCCTCACACCAAGCAACATATTTCCGCCATATGCGGTGATAATGTTTTGCAGTTACATCTTTCCTGGCTTGAATCAGCGTAGGAATGACTTCCTCCGGAATGCCCTTTTCCTTTAGGATCCGGCGTTCAACCGCCATGCCATCAAAACGTAGCCGCGGTAAGTCTTGGAACAGACAGGGCCCCTGCTGCAGCAGGTCCTGTCTGAGCGGCAGAGGCCATGGGTCCTCTGATATAATTTCTTGAAGTTCTGGGTACCAGGCTCTTCTTGGCCAATCCGGAACCACGAGTATCGTTCTTACTCCTCGCCTTCTTATTATTCTCAGTACCTTTGGTATGAGAGGCAGAGGGGGGGAACACATAAACCGACTGGTACACCCACGGTGTTACCAGAGCGTCCACAGCTATCGCCTGAAGGTCCCTTGACCTGGCGCAATATCTTTTATAGCTTTTTGTTGAGGCGGGACGCCTTCATGTCCACCTGTGGCCTTTCCCAATGGTGTACAATCCTTTGGAAGACTTCTGGATGAAGTCCCCACTCTCTCGGGAGGAAGTCGTGTCTGCTGAGAAGATCTGCTTCCCAGTTGTCCACTCCGGGAATGAACACTGCTGACAGTGCTAACACACGATTTTCCGCCCATCGGAGAATCCTTGTGGCTTCTGCCATCGCCATCCTGCTTCTTGTGCCGCCCTGTTGGTTTACATGGGCGACTGCCGTGATGTTGTCCGACTGGATCAGGACCGGCCGGTTTTGAAGCAGAGGCCTTGCCTGACTCAGGGCATTGTAAATGGCCCTCAGTTCCAGAATATTTATGTAGGGAAGTCACCTGACTTGACCAAAGTCCCTGGAAGCTTCTTCCCTGTGTGACTGCCCCCCAGCCTCAAAGGCTGGCATTCATGGTCACTAGGACCTAGTCCTGTATGTCGAACCTGCGGCCCTCTTGAAGATGGGCACTCTGCAGCCACTACAGTAGAGATACCCTGGTCCTTGGAGACAGGGTTATCAGCCGATGCATCTGAAGATGTGATCCGGACCACTTGTCTAACAGGTCCCCCTGAAAAGTTCTTGCATGGAACCTGCCGAATGGGATTGCTTCGTAGGAAGCTATCATTTTTCCCAGGACTCGCGTGCAATGATGCACCGATAACTGTTTTGGCTTCAGGAGGTCTCTGACTAGAGATGACAGCTCCTTGGCTTTCTCCTCCGGGAGAAACACTTATTTCTGGTCTGTGTCCAGAACCATCCCCAGGAACAGAAGACGTGTCGTAGGAAACAGCTGTGTCTTTGGACTGTTTAGAATCCAACCGCGCTGTTGTAGCACTTTCCAAAATAGTGCTACCCCGACTAGCAACTGCTCCTTGGACCTCGCCCTTATAAGGAGATTGTTCAAGTACGGGATCATTAAAAACTCCCCTTTTTCGAAGGAGTATCATCATTCCGGCCATTACCTTGGTAACACCCTCGGTGCCATGTACAGTCCAAACGGCAGAGTCTGGACTTGGTAATGGTAATCCTGTACCACAAATCTGAGGTACTCCTGGCGAGGATAGTAAATGGGGACATGCAGGTAAGCATCCTTGATGTCCCGGGATACCATGTAATCCCCCTCGTCCAGGCTTGCAATAACCGCCCTGAGCGATTCCATCTTGAACTTGAATTTTTTTATGTATGTGTTCAAGGATTTTAAATATAAAAAAGGGTCACACCGAACCATGCGGTTTCGGTACCCCAAACCGTGTGGAATAGTAACCCCGTCCTTGTTGAAGTAGGGGCACCTTAAGTATTACCTGCTGGAAACACAGCTTATTAATTGCCTCTAGCACAGCCTCCCTGCCTGAGGGAGTTGTCGGCAAGGCATATTTGAGGAAATCTATACTTTCTTTCTAAGGGCTCAGGAGAGCCCCTAGTGTGCATCCAACCTCGGCCGGGCACAAGATCTAACTGAGGCTTGGAGGAGGGTCATAGTGGGAGGAGCCAGTGCACACCAGGTAGTCATAAATCTTTCTAGAGTGCCCAGCCTCTTTCGGAGCCCGCTATTCCCCATGGTCCTTACGGAGTTCCCAGCATCCACTAGGACGTCAGAGAAATATACATTAAGATTTCAATTTATCCTGGGACAGTCATTAGACTTTATTTCAGATGGTGGTTTGTAAACCAAGTATAATTGTCTCGATACTTGTATTAAAGATCTATCATTTGCATGTACTTTACCCTAAGAAAGCCTACTCCACCAGTAGAAATCCAGTATAGTCTTTCGCGGATATAACATTGCTCATCTTAAAATCATAGCAAGAACTCATGAAGACACCGGCACAGTTTAAGCTAAGCAAGATGTGGAATCAACCAGGTGTCATTTAAGGCTATACACTGAAAACAGCCCTTTACATCGGTTATGGATCAACGGGCTGACCCGAATAAAAGGTGACAGTCAATAGGTCAACATGGACATGGGAAAAAATGTTGACATAGTGAAAAGGTAGACAGAGAGAGGTTGACACATGAAAAGGTCAACATGAGATTTTTAAATGTTTCTGGTGATGTTTTTTTGCGTAACATGACCAGGAACCCCAATTAGTGCACTGAGTACCATTGCATGGCCAGTGAAGCTGCCAGGTTACTATTCCCAATCATGGTCCACATGGATGGTAAAGTATGAAAATGTTAATAAAACATTCTTTTTAAAAACTAATGTTGACTTTTTTACTGTGTTGATCAATATCATCAAGATACCCTTTAATCAATGTGGCACCAGTTAATTCAAAGGCTGCTTTCAGTGGCGCCAACCGCCAGTACTTGCAATATTTTAGCAATTCGTAGTGCATGCTTCAATTTAATATGTAATTCTGATTCAAGAGATATGGGGGCTGATTAAGAGGTAGCCACCAAGGTGGCTGCATCTTTGGGTGGTCGCCTGTCTGTGAATTTATGTAAATGCCGATACAAAGTCATTTTCTGGTATACATCTGTGCGTATTAATGTACAAGGACCGTGATGCCCACTTTCAGCGTCAGTACATGCTGTAATACTGCCTGGTGCGTCTTTACATGCCACCATTAGTCACACCATCAAAACTTGCAAAACAAACTCAGATTGCTCAGAAGTTCGATGGTACGACTCATGTTCGGTCAGAAAGCATGCTGCTAGCTTACAATTCAGTAAAATCAGCACACCATGCATACTGTAGCTCAAGTAAAGCATACATGAAACACACGTTCCCAACACCAATAGATGTACTTACTGCATAACACATAAGAACTGGTAAAATGTTAACCGTGGTTATACGGCTATGTTTTTTCAGTATGGCAAAAAAGTAAAAATGTAATGTGTACAATAGAGCAAAAATATGCTCCGCACCAGAATCAATACCGCATATGGGCCCTCATTCCGAGTTGATCGCTCGCTACAGATTTTCGCAGCACAGCGATTATGGCAGAACGGGGCTAATCTGCGCATGCGTATGCACTGCAATGCGCATGCGCCTCGTACAAGTACAAAGAGCTTTGTGGTTTTGCACAGGTTCTAGCAACGCTTTCAGTCGCACTGGTGGACGCAAGGAGATTGACAGGAAGTGGGAGTTTCTGGGTGTCAACTGACCGTTTTCTGGGAGTGTTTGGAAAAACGCAGGCGTGGCTGGGCGTTTGCTGGGTGGGTATCTGACGTCAATAACGGGTCCTTCAACGCAGCAATCATCGCACAGAATAAGTAACTACAGGGCTGGTTCTTGTTCTGCACAAAATGTGTTTGCAGCCGCTCTGCTGCACAGTCGTTCGCACTCTTGCAAAGATAAAATACACTCCCCTGTGGGCGGCGACTATGCGTTTGCACGGCTACTAAAAGTAGCTAGCGAGCAACTTGGAATGAGGGCCCTTCTCCAGTATAGCCTCACATGCAATCTGAAGTCCTTATATACCAATCTATTGCCCCACAGGCCCTTCCAATGCTTCCTATGCCTTTAGCTTTCAGCACTGTCATAGCCCAGGTTATTCTATCCTCATGTTCCCAGCAAATGCCGTTCTGCTCATGTAGGTGCCACACATAGGAATAAAACCAACTTATTTTAGCACAGTAATTATACTGATGAAAGAAATCTGATTTATTGGAGTTCAGTAGGAAATACAATCTGATGACAATGACAAATGATTATGTTCAACATCACTAATATAGTACCGTATATACTCGAGTATAAGCCGACTTTTTCAGCACGTTTTTATGTGCTGAAAAAGCCCCCTCGGCTTATACCCGAGTCAGTGGAAGGAGGGACACGGAGGGCACAGCGCGCGGCTCTCCTGTGTCCCTCCTGCGTCTCCGTCTCCGGCGGCGTGTGTGTGTGTTTGTTAAATGAACTGCCCGTTCGTGAGCTCCGATTGGCTCACGAACTGGCACTTCATTTAATACACACACACGCCGCCGGAGACGGAGACGCAGGAGGGACACAGGAGAGCCGCGCGCTGTGCCCTCCGTGTCCCTCCTTCAGAAGACAACGCGGGAGCGATGGAGGGTAAATACCCTTCCTGGCACTGTGGGGCATATCTGGCAGCATGAGGGCACATCTGGCACAGTGGGGCATATCTGGCAGCATGAGGGCACATCTGGCACTGGGGCATATCTGGCAGCATGAGGGCATATCTGGCACTGTGGGGCATATCTGGCAGCATGAGGGCATATCTGGCACTGTGGGGCATATCTGGCAGCATGAGGGCATATCTGGCAGCATGAGGGCACATCTGGCATCATGAGGGCATATCTGGCACTGTGGGCATATCTGGCAGCATGAGGGCATATCTGGCACTGTGGGGCATATCTGGCACTGTGGGGCATATCTGGCACTGTGGGGCATATCTGGAAGCATGAGGGCATATCTGGCAGCATGAGGGCATATCTGGCAGCATGGGGGCATATCTGGAAGCATGGGGGCATATCTGGCAGCATGAGGGCATATCTGGCACTGTGGGGCATATCTGGCACTGAGGGCTGTGTACGGCTAGAGCTGCATTTCCCACCCTAGGCTTATACTCGAGCCAATGAGTTTTCCCAGGTTTTTGTGGTAAAATTAGGTGCCTCGGCTTATATTCGGGTCGACTTATACTCAAGTATTTACGGTATTTTGTTTTTGCTTTTAAATCACAAGGTTTGTACATACCTAGGACCATGTCCAGAATTTATATGCGCTGAGCTTCAGTCCCCAGGTGATAGTCCCAGGTCTGCACATACCTTGGGATTTAGAAAAGCTCTCTTGCCTTGAGCCAACCAAGCTTTGATACAGCCTTTGTAAAAGTATGTAAAACAATGGAGCAGATGTAACAATGGTAATACTGAATGCGATTATGGTAAACTAAATGGTCATAGGTAATAATGGATAAGATTATGGCACACTAGATGGTCTTAGGTAATAGTGGTAACAATGAAACAGATTAAGGCAAACTACATGGTTATATACTTGACTTGAACACCCTGTTCCAAGGTAAAGAAAAAAAACAACTATTTATTGACTCTGGAATGATCAAAATCATTGTATTACTCAGTACGAACCTGACAGCATGGGGAGGCTGCTAAAATGTCATACGTGTACATCGTTCCCAGTTGATGCCAGCTTCCATCCCATCGAGATTTGCATTTGATGCAGATGATTTTGTGAACACCTTCTAAACAGTCCACACAGACAGCATACAAGTGCATAAGCCTTCCTAAGGTAGAATAAAGAACAGTGATGAAAAGACCCAGAAAGGCAGCAGACTCTGATTAACCGCCTACACTTCAGATCATGTCACAGACAAATGTTAGAATTATATGTTAGAAATACATTCAGTGGTCATGTGGCTTGAATCAAATTTTTCTGTAAAGATTCAATATAAAAAAACAAAACGTTGAATGCTTTGCTCCAAAACAAAAAAATGTGTCTCACTTAGTAACTGCACATTACATATACTGCACTAATTTTACATTTATATAGGATTTTTTCCCCATCTTACCTAACCTGTCTAACTGTACTTCCAAAGCATAGACCTATCCCTCCTAATGAAACGGTTTCATTTGAAAGTAAGGGAATATGTAACAATCAAATTTTGATAATCATTTCACCCAAAAATACAATTTAATTAGCATCCACCATCAAACTAGCAGCACATGGGGCTCCTATCTCATTAACACGTGCGGTTCAGAGACTCAAGAGGGAGGCTAAAACAGTCTTGTGTTGGTTTATATCTTAGACATGAATGCAGAGTGGACTAAAAAATTAATCTGCTCTGTCTATCAGCAGTTGAGAATGCATGAATAGGGCTTGAAATCTTTTCTGGCCAAAGAGCCTGATTAGTTCTGTGACAGACCAAAGCAAATATACAAGCTTCAGTCTGATTATCTCTCACTCAGTAACTGCATATACACAAATATCAAAGATACTTACCAATGGAGCTAGGTGACCTCTATGCCTTATATACACAGTATTTGTTTTGGCCGACGGCTCAATACGTAGCAGTGCGACACAACACCATTATATGATTGTGCATTGCTCAAGTATAAATGTTATCCAAACTGCAGAACCTCAATCAACTTTGCGACCATTAACAAGTCAAGAAAATGTTTAAATACTCCAAAATCTGGATGTCCTGTTCCAATTATCTGCCCTATAATAAGCACCACAACTAAAATAATAAATGGCAAATGGCAATGTAAAGTGTATACAATTGATTATCTTTAGTCGTGACTTAAACGTGCACAAGATTACATCTGTAGAAGAAAAGACAGTAGGAATGACAAACATGTTAGAAGGTCTCTGTGACCCGGTACAGTTGAAGCATTCTTAAAGTATCACCACAATATTAATAAACACAATGTTTATATTCAACAAACAGTATGGGTATTTTGAAATCAGACGTGCTTGGTAAATACCTACACCACTTGCTGAAGAAACGGAATTACAGATATGGGATATGAAATTACAGACGTGTCCTCGTACTTCATTACTGCAGTCATGCCAAACAGGCCCACTCGGAGCGCCAGGTCCAGTGCGACTCTGCTGGCTTTGGGCATCTTCTTTGCCGGAAATGTGCAATAATTGCAACGCGATGCAGCTAGCACTCATCAGTAGACTGTGCTGATTAATTTCATATGCAACACTTGTATATCTGTGTGCGACTGAGTCTCTGAATCTGTATACAAAGTGCTACAATGAAGCAGCCTCAGTTTTTTCCAATACAAGTTCCACTGCGCTCTGTATATAGATTCATTCGCACACAATATACAAGTGTCACATATCAAATTAATCAGTACAGTCTCCTGGCGCGTTCTAGTCATATCAAGTTACAACTAAAACACATTTTTGGCAAAAAAATATGCCCGACACTAGCAGTCGCACGGGACCTGGTGGACCACTCGCACCAGGCATGTCACGCTGCATGGCATATTGAGGCTATATGTATGACTTATTGGAGTTTTTATTAACAAATATTTTACCTTGAAGATGGCAAGGTACATCATAGTCAATCTCATCATGCCTTGAGGGACTGAGGAATAATGTCCCATCCACCAGAGGAAACTGCTCAAACACAGGGAGCACCCGGTGACATAAAGCACAGTTGACTACATTTCTGTGACTAGCACTGAGCGCTGATAAGATAAATTTTCGTAGATCCTCTCCCTGCCCAACTTGTGCATCATCTTCCATACGCACATGGAAAGTGTTCAATTTATGCCTCGGTATATGAGCTAATAACTCAGAAAGGTCAAGTCTTCTGAGAAATTGTACTGGTGCGTCCAAACGTCCTGACCGGTGAGCCTGCAGTCCAGAAACACTGTAGTCAAAGTGTGTGTTCCTGAGAACCCCTCCAGGGGTCATATTTTTTTTATGTGGCTCCAAATGAATTGCATTCTTTAAAAATTCACCTAGGTATCTAGAACTGCGGGGAACGTTAAAGTGGGAAGGGGAGAGAATGGGATAGCCAGCAGGAGGAGACTGGCCGGGAGAAATACATGGAGATCGTAATCCATGTGAACTGCCACTGCCACTCTTTTCTTGGGAGTTCTGTCTGTCCACGGAATGCCTGCGGGGAGGATCAAAGCTCAGTGATTTCTGAGGTTTTGCTGTACCACGGCACTTCTTCACTTCATCGGAAGACTCAGACATGGATCTTCCTGTGGGCTTTTCTGGGCCAGATTTTTTCTTCTTTTCATCCTGCATTCGTTTTACCTGATACCAATCTGTATCTTTCTTCAAATGGCCCTGACCACAACGGCATGAGCAAAACCGAAAAGCCAGGTCATATCCTTTTTTAGTCCACATGTTCTGGCGGCACTGTTTCTCATTCCAGCTGCGTGCTCTACCAATACAGTTGAACTGGATAAGAATGCTGCTCTCCCATTCATAAAAGCACTGCAGATGCATCCAAGTACTATATGGACAGTGCTCGTTGTTACAGATCACCTTCTGGTAGTCGTCTTTCTCCAACTCAACTGGTCTACTTAGACTACAAATAAGTGGCGTGGCACAAACTGCTTCTGCAAAGTAAATAAATAAATATTAGAATGTGAAATAAACAAGCATGTGACATAAAACAGTGTTCTATACAGTAATCTACACACTTGACTGAACCACAGTAAAATATTTATTTGAAAAGCAATACAAAAGAATATAGTACTTAAAGCATTTTGATGGTAAACCCCCTCACAGTGCAAAACTTCCAGATATTTAAACCAGGTCATACACTCAAACAGCCTAGAATGGCCTCTTCGCTGAAAGCACAACTGTTACTTTGTCAGTAAAGGATATACTTGTAATTAAGTTAGAACCAACTGTTACGGTGCACAAAAATTGGTGAAACATTCTGCACAGCTAGACTTCTAGAAAACTGCACACTTCAATAAAATGCATAGCAGTGTCAAAATAGCGACTTGTATGTTGTGCATTAACACTGTAATCTTATAGATTACATAATTCAGTAAGATTTTAAAATAAAATATTGACTATTTGATATTTTGACTTTAATCCTCTACTCCTCACTAAATTAGCACAACAGTGAGGTCAAATAAAGTCCCAGGTCCACTTAACATTAGCTTTAACTTTACTAGCTGTTCAATTGCCAATCACTGCTCCTTCTAGCACCTTTGTGAGTTTATCTGGCAATAGAAACCACACGGGATGTAGTTACATTGCCAGGAAGCTGGGATCCTGGCGGTCAGGATACAGACGCCAAAATCCCGACCACTGAAAATGTCCATGACACCCATAGAGTGGGAATAGAATCTGTGGCAAGTGCAGCGAGCCACCGAGCCCGCAGCATGGTGAGTGCAGCGAGAGGCTTCGTTGCATTCGCCTCCTACTGGCATTCTAGCGGCCGGGATCCGGACGTCGCTATGCTAACCGCCGGGATCCTGGCCGCCGGCATCCCAAATCCAACCAGAGGCGTCTCAAGGGAGGAGGCGACCCGTGTGCAGACTCCGTATGTGGGCCCCCTCCTCTCCCGTAGCCAACAGCACTGATTGCCAGAGTCTCAGTGCTCAGTGGGCTCAGTACCAGATGCCACAGCACATGCGCAGGGCGCTGAAAAAATGCCCGCCGCGCCATTTTTTCGGAGTCCTGCGCATGCACTGTAGACTCTGGCATTGTGCCAGAGTCTCTAGTGCTCAGTAAGCTAGCAGCGGCGGTGCTGGCTACGGGAGAGGAGGGGGCCCACACGAATATTGATGGACGCCGGAAAGTATAGAAAAAATGGGTGCAGTGTTGCGGTGTGGTCCCCCTCTGGATCCAGGGGCCTGTGTGCACCGCAAACACTGCACCCATTATAGATACGCCAGTGTACCCAATGCAGCCACACAGTCCATTGCTACTGACAAATAGGAGTCAGAGGGACCAAAAATCTCAAGTAGTGGAAATTAATTGAAGTAAACATTTCCCAAATGACATGTAACCCATTGACAACCTAGTAGCAAGAAATGTTTTTAATATAAAAATATTCAGTCATGGATTGTCTCTCAGTTGCCAACACATGTAAAAGGGTAGAAAACTGTAATTTGCTAATTTTTTGCAAGATATTAAGTAATACATGAAAAGAAGAAAATTGTAATAATTTGTCATAAAGGCATCTCCCAAAAATCTGAAAATGCTCTAATGTCGCATACTCTCTACATTAAAATACTCAAGTTTTTAATTTAACTAGATATTTTATATTGGAGTGGTTTATTAATTTAGAATCATGCAATGAAAAGATACTGTATGAGCACTCAAATTGTAAGTGTTATGTCTGTATACTAGCCCTTCCTCTAATTACAAATTAGTGGATATCAAAGTTATGACATTCATATGCTATTTAGAGCACAAACATAAGCAATTTGTAATGATACAGACAAAGCTAGAAGGTGACACAACAGATCATCTGTGTTTGGCAAAGATTTAATGCTAAGTTACTAAGCTGATAATCAGCTTATCATGCCTATTTAAACACTTAAACGGTGACAACCAACGAGTATATTCATACAGATGTGAAATGGGGGCATTCAATTGCTATTGTGGGTCCCCGCACCCGCCAGCCAGCAATTATTGTTTTTCTGCCGGTGGGCTCGAGAACTTCATTTCAGCTCGCTACCCCAGGCGGGTGACGAGCTGAAATGCGCAAAAAGTGACCCATTTGTGCGCCCAAACAGGACATTTTGCGTTGCACCCATTCGCTTTGCGTGGCTGAACCCAAAATACATGGGCGCAATCAGTGTGATAACGGGGAACAATTAAATATCGACCCGCAGTCTTCCGTCACTTTAGATGGGAGATCAGGCACGATTAAACAAATGTATTCCCTCCAAAAATATGAGCATTCTTAAGACACACCACAGAATTCTTTGCAGAAATAAGTATAATTGATTAGTGTCATATTCCAGTATTGTGGAAGAAATTCAATTAAATTTAGTTTAAAACATAATATGAAATGTTACATTTTAGATTAAAAACAAGACTATTTAGATTAGAGACTATTATTTACATAACTACTTTGATAATATACTAATAATGTCAGATTAAAAATAAAATAATTACAATTACCTAATTTATTATCAGTTGCAGCTATGACAACAATAAAGGGCACCAAGGAGGATATCTGGAACACTTTTCCTTGAAGCCCTGGTGTTCTAGTCAAATGAAATAATATTTCTACATATCTATATATCATTAAATTTACTACATGCCTAAATCAATTAATATACTATTCAGAAGGGTGTAGTATGGTATGACGGTGCTTGGGACCGTGGCACCCAGCATCCCGGCATGCAGGCCGCAGGGTGAGCGTGAAAGAGCCCCTTGTGGGCACGGTGGCGCACGTATTTATTCTCCCTCCAGGGGTGTCATGGACACCCCAAGATGGAGAATAGTTGTCGGCATGCCGGCTGTCGGGATTCCGGCATCGGTATGGTGAGAGCCGGGATCCCCACAGCCGGCATATCAAATGCCTCCCATCAAGACAACCAAGTGAAATACTGGAAAAAAAATGTAACAAGTGAAGGTATACCACAGAGAGCAACAGAAAAACAGCAGAAAATAAAGGGGCATATTGAATGAATCCTCAATGTTGGGACACAATGGGGGTCATTCCGACCCGTTTGCACGCTGCAATTTTTCGCAGCCGTGCGAACGGGTCAGAATTGCGCATGCGGCAATGCGCAGGCGTCAATGACATGGACAAAGAAAGAGTTCGCAGCAGCGATCGCTAGAAGACTGACAGGAAGAGGCCGGCCGGGGGTGTCTACTCACCGTTTTGAAGGAGTGTCCGGCCGAACGCAGGCGTGTCCAACAGTCTCCAGGGAGGGATCCTGAAGTCAGCTCCGGACAAGATCATCTCAGCGGGTGAGTAAGTCCTGAGCTGTGCAGAAACTGCACAAACTTTTGTTTGCGCAGCTCTCTGCACAGCGGTTCGCAGCCCTGCACAGCAAATCCCCCCTCCCCTGTAGGCAGTGACTACCTGATTGCAGCAGTGCTAAAAGTAGCCTGCTAGCGATCAGGTCGGAATCACCCCCAGTGTACATTACCAATGACTCCGTAGAGTATGAGCAGAAATGAGCAGTAACTTTTTCGTGGGCCTCTAATTGAATAACCCCAGTTTTTTAAAGCTTTTCAAACAAACCTTAGTAATAATCTCTTCTCCATTGTAAGAATTATTTTAAAAAGTGTCTAAGTTTTTGTCCTTGCTTTTAAATATAAATTCATTTTTCTTTAATAATCTGAAAACAAGAGTTATGCAGGGTTAAGCAAATGCCATGAGGCCAAGTACCTGCATTATTCCTGCTCAGATAGCAAAAAGCCAACACTAAGAGGGGAATCCTATTAGCCGCAGTAATTGGACACAAAAAAAAAAAAAAACAAGCTTTTATCACGATTCTGGCTCGATGGTCATTATCGGGCTATCCAGTTATAGTCCTTTTTCGTGCGACCAATTACCAGCTTTCGCACGCAAACCCATAGGATCCTTGAAAAAATAAGATTTTAAACCTACGGGTAAATCTTTTTCTCCTAGTCCGTAGAGGATGCTGAGGACTCCGTAAGGACCATGGGGATAGACGGGCTCCGCAGGAGACATGGGCACTAAAAAAGAACAACTTTAGGTATGGGTGTGCACTGGCTCCTCCCTCTATGCCCCTCCTCCAGACCTCAGTTAGAGAAACTGTGCCCAGAGGTGACGGACAGTACGAGGAAAGGATTTTTGTTAATCCAAGGGCAAGATTCATACCAGCCCACACCATTCACACCGTATAACTTGGGTAATACGAACCAGTCAACAGCATGAAACAACACAGCCTCAGTCAGAGACTGAACAAAACTGTAACATAACCCTTATGTAAGCAATAACTATATACAAGTCTTGCAGAAGCAGTCTGCACTGGGACGGGCGCCCAGCATCCTCTACGGACTACGAGAAAAAGATTTACCGGTAGGTTTAAAATCTTATTTTCTCTTACGTCCTAGAGGATGCTGGGGACTCCCGTAAGGACCATGGGGATTATACCATAGCTCACAAACGGGCGGGAGAGTGCGGATGACTCTGCAGCACCGATTGAGCAAACATGAGGTCCTCCTCAGCCAGGGTATCAAACTTGTAAAACTTTGCAAAGGTGTTCGAACCCGACCAAGTAGCAGCTCGGCACAGCTGTAATGCAGAGACCCCTCGGGCAGCCGCCCAAGAAGAGCCCACCTTCCTAGTGGAATGAGCCTTAACAGATTTTGGTAACGGCAATCCAGCCGTAGAATGAGCCTGCTGAATTGTGTTACAGATCCAGCGAGCAATAGTCTGATTAGAAGCAGGAGCGCCAACCTTGTTGGCTGCATACAGGACAAACAGTGCCTCTGTTTTCCTGACCCGAGCTGTTCTGGCCACGTAAATTTTCTAAGCCCTGACTACATCAAGGGACTCGGAATCCTCCAAGTCTCGCGTAGCCACAGGTACCACAATAGGTTGGTTCATATGAAAAGATGAAACCACCTTGGGCAAGAATTGAGGACGAGTCCGCAAATCTGCTCTATCCACATGGAAAACCAGATAGGGGCTTTTGTGAGACAAAGCCGCTAACTCCGACACTCGCCTAGCCGAAGCCAAGGCTAACAACATAACCACTTTCCAAGTGAGATATTTTAATTCCACCGTTTTAAGCGGTTCAAACCAGTGGGACTTAAGGAAACTCAACACCACGTTAAGGTCCCAAGGTGCCACCGGAGGTACAAAAGGAGGCTGAATATGCAGCACTCCCTTCACAAAAGTCTGTACTTCTGGGAGAGAAGCTAATTCTTTCTGAAAGAAAATGGATAGGGCCGAAATCCGAACCTTAATGGAGCCTAATTTTAGGCCCAAATTCACTCCAGTTTGTAGGAAGTGAAGGAAACGGCCAGATGAAATTCTTCCGTAGGAGCATTCCTGGCCTTACACCAAGAAACATACTTACGCCATATACGGTGATAATGCTTAGCTGTCGCGTCCTTCCTAGCCTTTATCAGAGTAGGAATGACCTCATCAGGAATGCCTTTTCCCGCTAGGATCCGGCGGTCAACCGCCATGCCGTCAAACGCAACAGCGGTAAGTCTTGGAACAAACAGGGCCCCTGTTGCAACAGGTCCTGTCTTAGAGGAAGAGGCCACGGATCTTCTGTGAGCATTTCCTGCAGATCCGGATACCAGGCCCTTCGCGGCCAATCTGGAACAATGAGAATTGTCTTGTACTCCTCTTTTTCTTATGATTCTCAACACCTTGGGGATGAAAGGAAGAGGAGGAAACACATAGACCGACTGGAACACCCACGGTGTCACCAGGGCGTCCACTGCCAACGCCTGAGGGTCTCTTGACCTGGCGCAATACCTCTGTAGTTTCTTGTTGAGGCGGGACGCCAATGTCTATTTGGGGCAGTCCCCACTGACTTGCAATCTGTGCGAAGACTTCCTGATGAAGTCCCCACTCTCCTGGATGTAGATCGTGTCTGCTGAGGAAGTCTGCTTTCCAGTTGTCCACCCCCGGAATGAACACTGCTGACAATGCGCTTACATGATTTTCCGCCAGCGAAGAATCCTGGTGGCTTCCGTCATTGCCATTCTGCTCCTTGTGCCGACTTGGCGGTTTACATGACCCACTGCGGTGATGTTGTCTGACTGAATCAGAACCGGTAGAACGCGAAGCTAAGTCTCCGCTTGACGAAGGGCGTTGTATATGGCCCTCAGCTCCAGGACGTTGATGTGAAGACAAGTCTCCTAGCTTGACCAAAGCCCTTGGAAGTTTCTTTCGAGTGACTGCTCCCCAACCTCGGAGGCTCGCGTCCGTGGTGACCAGAATCCAAACCTGAATTCCGAACCTGCGACCCTCTAGAAGGTCAGCACTCTGCAGCCACCACAGGAGAGATACCCTGGCCCTGGGGGACAGGGTGATCATCTGATGAATCTGTAGATGTGACTCGGACCACTTGTACAGTAGGTCCCACTGGAAAGTCCTTGCATGGAACCTGCCGAAGGGAATGGCCTCGTAAGACGCCACCATCTTTCCCAGGACTCGAGTGCAGTGATGCACTGACACCTGTTTTGGCTTCAATAGGTCCCTGACCAGAGTCAAAAGTTCCTGGGCCTTTGCTATCGGAAGATAAACCCTTTTCTGGTCCGTATCCAGAATCATGCCTAAGAAGGTCAACGAGTCGTAGGAACCAACTGTGACTTTGGGATATTGAGAATCCAGCCGTGATGCTGCAATACCTTCAGCGAAAGTGACACGCTGTTCAACAACTGCTCTCGTGATCTCGCTTTTATGAGGAGATCGTCCAAGTACGGGATAATTGTGACACCCTGCTTGCGCAGGAGCACCATCATCTCCACCATTACCTTGGTGAAAATCCTCGGGCCGTGGAAAGCCCAAACGGCAACATCTGAAATTGGTAATGACACTCCTGTACCGCAAATCTCAGGTACGCCTGATGAGGTGGATAAATGGGAACATGAAGGTATGCATCCTTTATGTCCAGGGATACCATAAAATCCCCCCCTTCTAGGCTGGTGATGATCGTTCTGAGCGATTCCATCTTGAACTCGAACCTTTTCAAGTATAGGTTCAAGGATTTTAAATTTAAAATGGGTCTGACCGAACCGTCCGGTATCGGGACTACAAACAGGGTTGAGTAATACCCCTTCCCTTGTTGAAGCAGGGGAACTTTGACCACCACCTGTTGAAGACACAATTTGTGTATCGCATTTAGAACTATCTCCCTTTCTGGGGGAGAAGCTGGCAGGGCCGATTTGAAAAACCGGCGAGGAGGCACCTCTTCGAATTCCAGCTTGTACCCCTGGGAAACAATTTCTATTGCCCAGGGATCCACCTGTGAGTGAACCCAGATGTGGCTGAAAATTCGAAGACATGCCCCCACTGGGGCGGACTCCCTCAGCGGAGCCCCAGCGTCATGCGGTGGATTTTGTAGAGGCCGGGGAAGACTTCTGCTCCTGGGAACTAGCTGTGGTAGGCACCTTTTTCATTCTGCCCTTACCTCTGGCAAGAAAGGACGATCCTCGTACTCTCTTGTTTCTATTTGACCGAAAGGACTGCATCTGATAATGTGGCGCTTTCTTAGGCTGAGGGAACATAAGGCAAAAAAATTGATTTACCTGCCGTAGCTGTGGAAACGAGGTCCGAGAGACCTTCCCCAAACAATTCCTCACCCCTGTAAGGTAAAACCTCCATATGCCTCTGAGTCGGCACCACCTGTCCATTGCCGGGTCCATAGGACTCGTCTAGCAGAAACCGCCATAGCGTTGACTCTAGAACCCAGTAGGCCAATGTCTCTTTGAGCATCTCTCATATATAAGACAGCATCTTTAATATGACCCAGGGTCAATAAAATGGTATCCTTATCCAGGGTATCAATTTCTGCCGACAAGGAATCTGCCCACGCTATTACCGCGCTACAAACCCAAGCCGACGCTATCGCCGGTCTGAGTAAGGTACCAGAATGTGTGTAAATGGACTTCAAGGTAGCCTCCTGCTTGCGATCAGCAGGATCCTTGAGGGTAGCCGTATTTTGGGATGGCAGCGCTACCTTTTTGGATAAGCGTGTCAACGCTTTGTCCACCCTTAGGGAAGATTCCCACCGTATCCTGTCCTTAGCCGGGAAAGGATGCGCCATAAGAATCCTTTTGGGAATCTGCAGTTTCTTGTCTGGAGATTCCCAAGCCTTTTCAAATAACTCGTTCAGCTCATGAGACGGGGGAAAGGTTACCTCAGGTTTCTTTTCCTTATACATGTGTACCCTCGTGTCAGGGACAGGGGGTTCCTCTGTGATATGTAAAACATCTTTTATGCAATAATCATATATTGAATACTTTCAGCCAATTTTGGCTGTAACTTTGCATCATCGTAGTCGACACTGGAGTCAGAATCCGTGTCGGCATCAGTGTCTACTATTTGGGATAGTGGGCGTTTTTGAGACCCTGAAGGTCCCTGTGACATAGGGGCAGGCAGAGCATGACACCCTGTACATTCCCTGGACTCAGCTTTGTCCAACCTTTCGTGCAATAAACTCACATTAGCACTTAAAACATTCCACATATCCAACCAGTCAGGTGTCGGTGTTGCCGACGGAGACACCAGTCATCTGCTCCACCTCCTCCCTAGGAGAGCCTTCTACCTCAGACATGTCGACACACGCGTACCGACACACCACACACTCAGGGAATCCTCTTATCTGAAGACAGTTCCCCCTTAAGGCCCTTTGGAGAGACAGAGAGAGAGTATGCCAGCACACACCCAGCGCTAATGACCCAGGAAAAAAAACACAATATGTTTACCCAGATAGCGCTGTTTAACCTTATCTACGTAAAATTATGTGCCCCCCCTTCTTTAAAACCCTCACCGTGTAAGCAGGGGAGAGTCCGGGGAGCTTCCTCTCAGCGGTGTGCTGTGGAGAAAATGGCGCCGGTGAGTGCTGAGGAACAAGCTCCGCCCCCTCAGCGGCAGGCTTCGGTCCCGCTGAAATTTTCAAAAAACTGGCGGGGGATCTCTTATATAACGTGCCCAGCCTGTATATATCTTTTTAAGCCAGATATGTAGGTTCTTATTGCTGCCCAGGGCGCCCCCCCCGGCGCCCTGCACCCTTACAGTGCCTGCCTTGTGTGTGTTGTGTGGGAGCAATGGCGCGCAGCGTTACCGCTGCGCGTTACCTCACTGAAGATCTGAAGTCTTCTGCCGCCTCTGAAGTCTTCTTTCTTCACATACTCACCCGGCTTCTAACTTCCGGCTCTGCGAGGACGGCGGCGTGGCTCCGGGACGAACGGCAAGGGTGAGATCTGCGTTCCCTTCCCTCTGGAGCTAATGGTGTCCAGTAGCCTAAGAAACAGAGCCCAACGTTAAAGTAGGTCTGTTTCTCTCTCCTCAGTCCCTCGATGCAGGGAGTCTGTTGCCAGCAGGCTCCCTGAAAATAAAAAACCTAACAAAAAACGTTCTTTTTCGGGAAACTCAGGAGAGCTCCCTGTAATGCACCCAGTCTCCTCTGGGCACAGTATTAAACTGAGGTCTGGAGGAGGGGCATAGAGGGAGGAGCCAGTGCACACCCATACCTAAAGTTCTTTTTTAGTGCCCATGTCTCCTGCGGAGCCCGTCTATCCCCATGGTCCTTACGGAGTCCTCAGCATCCTCTAGGACGTAAGAGAAAATAGGATTTTAATTACCTACCGGTAAATCCTTTTCTCGTAGTCCTTAGAGAATACTAGGGTCCACATTAGTACCATGGGGTATAGACGGGTCCACTAGAAGCCTTGGGCACTTTAAGAAATCAATAGTGTGCACTGGCTCCTCCCTCTATGCCCCTCCTACCAGACTCAGTCTAGAAACTGTGCCCGAGGAGACGGACATACTTTGAGATAAGGATTTAAAAGAACAGTGGCGAGATTCAAACCAGCACACACAAGAGGAAAGCCATGCTAACCAAACTTGAACAGGAACAGCAACAGTTGAACCAACAACAATACTGAACCAAGTAACAGTGCAGGAACACACGAAACACTGGGCGGGTGCCCAGTATCCTCTACGGACTAAGAGAAAAGGATTTACAGATACTGGGGTCCACATTAGTACCATGGGGATGTACCAAAGCTCCCAAACCGGGTGGGAGAGTGCTGAGGTTCCTGCAGAACAGATCTACCAAACTGAAGGTCCTCAGAGGCCAAAGTATCGAACTTCGCAAACATGTTCGAACCAGACCAAGTAGCTGCATGGCAGAGCTGTGAAGCCGAGACACCACCGGGCAGCTGCCCAGGAAGAACCCACCGACCTAGTAGAGTGGGCCTGTACAGATCTTGGAACAGGCAGACCTGCCGTAGAATAAGCATGCTGGATAGTAAGCCTGATTCAGCGAGCAATAGACTGCTTTGAAGCAGGACACCCAATTTTATTGGGATCATAGAGAAATAACAGCGAGTCCGATTTTCTGTGACGAGCTGTCCGCTTCACATAGGATTTTCAAAGCCCTCACAACATCCAAGGACTTTGAAGTAGCAGAGGTGTCGGTAACCACCATAGGTTGGTTGATATGAAACGTAAACCCCACCTTTGGAAGAAATTGCTGACGAGTTCTGAGTTAAGCTCTATCTTAATGAAAAATAAAATAGGGGCTTTTGTGAGACAACGCCCCCAGGTCCGACACACGCCTTGCTGAAGCCAAGGCCAACAGTGTGACGCCCTTCCACGTAAGAAGCTTGATATCAACGTCCTGTAAAGGCTCAAACCATTCCGATTACAGGAACTGCAACACCACGTAGAGATCCCAAGGTGCCGTAGGAGGCACAAAGGGCGGTTGGATGTGCAAAACCCCCTTCAAAAATGTCTGAACCTCCGGGAGAGAAGCCAACTGTTTCTGGCAGAAAATGGATAAGGCCAAAATCTGGACTTTTAAAGGAGCCCAAACGTAGGACCACATCCACTCCTCACTGAGGAAAAAGGAGAAAACGTCCCAGTTGAATTTCCACCGCAGGAAATTTCCTGTTCTCACACCAATAGACTTATTTTTTTTAAATACGGTGGTAATGTTTAGACGTTACCCCCTTTCTGGCTTGGATCAAGGTTGGAATAACCCTGTCTGGGATCCCTTTCCGGGCTAGAATTTGATGCTCAACCTCCATGCCGTCAAATGTAGCCGCGGTAAGTTGTGATAAACGAACGGCTCCTGTTGTAGAAGATCCTCGCAAAGAGGTAGAGGCCACGGGTCCTCTAGGAGCATCTCCAGTAAATCCGCATACCAGGTCCTTCTTGGCCAGTCCAGAGCAATGAGAATAGCTTGAACCTTTTCCCCTTTTTATTCTTTTGAGAATTCTTGGGATCACTGGAAGTGGTGGAAACACGTACACCACCTAATAGTCCCATGGAGTCACCAGAGCATCCACTGCCACTGCATGTGGGTCTCTCGACCTGGAACAATACCGCTTGAGCTTCTTGTTGAGACGAGAAGCCATCATGTTGATTTGTGGAATTCCCCACCGGCATGTCAAGCACCCGAACACCTCCGGGTGAAGGCCCCACTCCCCTGGGTGGAGGTCGTGTCTACTGAGGAATTCTGCTTCCCAGTTGTCCACTCACGGAATGAAGACTGCCGACAGCATGCCGTTCTGCACAGAGGATAATCCTTGTTACCTTTGACATTGCTGCTCTGCTCTTCGTTGCGCCCTGTCGGTTTATGTACGTTATCGCCGTCACATTGTCCGACTGAACCTGAATGGCGTGATCCTGAAGAAGATGTGATGCCTGTAGAAGGGCGCTGTATATGGCCCTTAGTTCCAGAATGTTGATCGGAAGAATGGTTTCATGACTTGACCATTTTTCTTGGAACGGTTCCCCTTGGGTGACTTCTCCCCAACCTCTGAGGCTTGAGTCTGTGGTTAGCAGAATCCAATTTTGAATCCCGAACCTTCGGCCCTCGGTCAGGTGAGAAGCCTGAAGCCACCACAGAAGAGAAATCCTGGCTTTTGGCGACAGACGTATCCTCTGGTGCATGTGAAGATGCAATCTGGACCATTTGTCCAACAGATCCAGCTGGAAAGGCCTTGCGTGAAACCTTCCATACTGCCGTGCCTCGTAAGAGGCTACCATCTTCCCCAGGAGGCGAATGCATAGATGCACCGATATCCGGGTCGGTCTTAGAACGTCCCGCACCATCGACTGAATTACAAATGCCTTTTCCAATGGAAGGAATACCTTCTGTATCTCCGTATCATCCCCAGGAACGGAAGCTTCCGTGTTGGTTCCAGGTGAGATTTTGGCA
This sequence comes from Pseudophryne corroboree, assembly GCF_028390025.1. Lineage (NCBI taxonomy): Eukaryota > Metazoa > Chordata > Amphibia > Anura > Myobatrachidae > Pseudophryne > Pseudophryne corroboree. The sequence goes on along the minus strand of NC_086447.1, from coordinate 565,117,229 downwards.
AGTTCAGAATACACCAGTGATCCTGGGAGTAGTCGTGTTGAGAGGGCAATGTTGTCTAACAACCTCTCCCTGGATGGTGCTTTTATCAAATCGTCCAGGTACGCTATTATGTTCACTCCTTGCTTGCGGAGGAGAAACATCATCTCTGCCATTACCTTGGTGAACACCCTCAGTGCCGTGGAGAGGCCAAATGGCAGGGCCTGGAACTAGTAGTGACAGTCCTGTAATGCAAACCTTAGATAAGCCTGATGAGGCAGCCAAATCGGAATATGAAGGTACTCATCCTTGATATCCAGAGACACCAGGAATTCCCCCTCCCCTCCTGGTGCCAACCAGTCCTGTCTGAAAACAACAAACAGAAAATAAATGCAGAAAAAATTATTCAGGAGCTTCCCTAAGCGTGACCGGCTCCTCTGGGCACATTTTCTAAACAGAGTCTGGTAGGAAAGGCATAGAGAAGGAGGAGCCAGCGCACACTGTTGATTTCTTAAAATGCCCAAGGCTCCTAGTGGACCCGTCTATACCCTATGGTACTAATGTGGACCCCAGTATCCGCTAGGACGTAGGAGAAACCGTGGATCAGCCGCCGATCCACGTGCTTTCTGAAAAGTTGGAATTCCCAACTTGTCGGAGAAATGGAGGCAGCACAGAATAGGTCGGAAACTGCAGTCTTTCTGATGAGACAGCAGTTTCCGACTTCAAATGAATACCCACCTATGCTGTAGATACACTATATATGTAAAAACATGTTCAGATTGTGGTGGAGATGTACCAAGCCTTAGAGAGCGATAAAGTGGAGAGAGATAAAGTACCAGCCAATCAGCTCCTAACTGCCATGTTACAGGCTGTGTTTGAAAAATTAAATCGCAGCTTATAGGTTGGTAGTTTCTTTCTCCACTTTATCACTCTCCAAAGCATAGTACATCTGCCCCTATATGTTCTTTTTATGCATACTCTATTTTCCTCACTGCCCAACACAATGGAGTCTTACAAACTGAACAACAACATAATCACGTACATGGTTCTCCCATTGAGTATTTTCAGTATAAAAGCGATACAATTTGATTTTCTAAATGACACATGCTGAAGGGTTTGAAAGTCATAAAAAGCTATGGAGGCAGCACATACAGTAGGGGCAGATGTGAGAGAGATAAAGTGGAGAGAGACAAACTACCAACCTATCAGCTCCTGTCATTTTTCAAACACAGGGCTGGTTTATCAACATGTTTTAACATAGGCAGCGTGTTTTAAAACTTGTTGCATATGTTAAATGGTGCTCCAGCCCATCAGCTCTTAACTGTCATGTGTTTTGAAAGGAAAAATCGTTAGTTAAGTGGTTAAGGGGGAGATGTACTAAGCAGTGATAAAAGTGGTGAAGTGAGCCAGTGGATAAGTTGCCCACGGCAACCAATCAGCATTGATGTAACGTTTATAATTTGCTTACTGTAAAAGTATACAGAGCAGCTGACTGATTGTCATGGGCAACTTCTCCACTGGCTCAATTCTCCACTTTTATTACTGCTTAGTACATCTCCCCCTAAATTGCTAAAACTTGTTGATAAATACAGATAGTGTCCACTTACACCTTCCCATTTTTTGCTTCATTAGGCATGACATGCATAATACAGCTAAGCTGCTCCTACATGACTAGTCATTGGACGGATTCTACCTAAAAACTTTTCCACACAAATAGTCTGTATAAAGCAGCACATTAAATAAGCAAATTATTTTAAAGCGCAAGGCATGGCTAATTCTCAGAGTCAATGGTGGGGCAAGTTTTAGAAGAGGTGTATGTGCACACATCTGTAGGTCCCACAGCCTGCAACATGGCCGTTAGAGATAATGTACAGCCCTAAATCAGCTCCTAACACTCTCCAAGGCCTAGTACATCTCCCCATAAATCGTAATACCCCAATATTTCCAAGACCTTTATGTACATCTCTGTTATTACACCGGTTAGCTTTCTTTTTGTTGACTACTCAAATTCTATAAAATGCTGAAAGCGGAGTTTATAAAGCACTGCAGAGAATATGGCCCATGGCCCTGCACATAAGTGTTTCCATAGTAACCAATGGTAGTGGCTGGCTAGTGCATACTCTATTCTTTACAGTCTGATGTCTAAATATATACATGTACTGAATTTGTCTGGCAATTGGCATTTTTGCAGTACTAATCAAATCATAATTTAGTTTCAATTCTAGCAACATAGGTGTGATCAGCTGGCTCATACAGAAATATCCTCATGCTGCTCTAGTTCTCTTATTATGAGCAGTTATTCTTGGTAAAAGTGAAACATATTAGTTAACTTTTCAGAGGTTCCTAAGCATTACATGGTTACACACTAGGCAAGTGGTTCTCAAACTGTGTGCCGTGGCACCCTTGGGTGCCTTGGGACACTTGCAGGGGTGCCTTGGATTGGTGGTCTAGGACCAAATCAAATCATTTATGGTCAATGTAATAGGTAAAACCAGTGCTGGTGGGTGTCAGTCAGAAAATATGGGGACAAACAGAAGCAAATCTTGTCCATCACTACACAATCGAATCTAAGGATGACATATAAACACAATTTACTTATTTAATATTTGTTTATTTCTAAATTTCTCAATAAAAATAATTTGGCCTAGGGGTACCGTGAAAACAATTCTTATACTCTAGGGTGCCGTGATAAAAAAAAATAAGAATTTACTTACCGATAATTCTATTTCTCATAGTCCGTAGTGGATGCTGGGGACTCCGAAAGGACCATGGGGAATAGCGGCTCCGCAGGAGACTGGGGCCAAAGTAAAAGCTTTAGGACTAGCTGGTGTGCACTGGCTCCTCCCCCTATGACCCTCCTCCAAGCCTCAGTTAGGATACTGTGCCCGGACGAGCGTACACAATAAGGAAGGATTTTGAATCCCGGGTAAGACTCATACCAGCCACACCAATCACACCGTACAACTTGTGATCTGAACCCAGTTAACAGCATGATAACAGAAGGAGCCTCTGAAAAGATGGCTCACAACAACAATAACCCGATTTTTGTAACAATAACTATGTACAAGTAATGCAGACAATCCGCACTTGGGATGGGCGCCCAGCATCCACTACTGACTATGAGAAATAGAATTATCGGTAAGTAAATTCTTATTTTCTCTAACGTCCTAGTGAATGCTGGGGACTCCGAAAGGACCATGGGGATTATACCAAAGCTCCCAAACGGGCGGGAGAGTGCGGATGACTCTGCAGCACCGAATGAGAGAACTCCAGGTCCTCCTCAGCCAGGGTATCAAATTTGTAGAATTTAGCAAACGTGTTTGCCCCTGACCAAGTAGCTGCTCGGCAAAGTTGTAAAGCCGAGACCCCTCGGCAGCCGCCCAAGATGAGCCCACTTTCCGTGTGGAATAGGCTTTTACAGATTTTGGCTGTGGCAGGCCTGCCACAGAATGTGCAAGCTGAATTGTACTACAAATCCAACGAGCAATCGTCTGCTTAGAAGCAGGAGCACCCAGCTTGTTGGGTGCACACAGGATAAACAGCGAGTCAGATTTTCTGACTCCAGCCGTCCTGGAAACATATATTTTCAGGGCCCTGACTACGTCCAGCAACTTGGAATCCTTCAAGTCCCTAGTAGCTGCAGGCACCACAATAGGTTGGTTTAAGTGAAATGCTGAAACCACCTTAGGGAGAAATTGAGGACGAGTCCTCAATTCTGCCCTGTCCGTATGAAAAATTAGGTAAGGGCTTTTATAGGATAAAGCCGCCAATTCTGATACACGCCTGGCTGAAGCCAGGGCTAACAGCATTACCACTTTCCATGTGAGATATTTCAAGTCCACAGTGGTGAGTGGTTCAAACCAATGTGATTTTAGGAATCCCAACACTACTGTACATTGAGATCCCAAGGTGCCACTGGAGGCACAAAAGGAGGCTGTATATGCAGTACTCCCTTGACAAACGTCTGAACTTCAGGAACAGAAGCTAGTTCTTTTTGGAAGAATATCGACAGGGCCGAAATTTGAACCTTAATGGACCCTAATTTGAGGCCCATAGACAGTCCTGTTTGCAGGAAATGCAGGAATCGACCCAGTTGAAATTCCTCCGTAGGGGCCTTCCTGGCCTCGCACCACGCAACATATTTACGCCAAATACGGTGATAATGTTGTACGGTTACATCCTTCCTGGCTTTGATCAGGGTAGGGATGACTTCATCCGGAATGCCTTTTTTCAGGATCCGGCGTTCAACCGCCATGCCGTCAAACGCAGCCGCGGTAAGTCTTGGAACAGACATGGTCCCTGCTGGAGCAGGTCCTGTCTTAGAGGTAGAGGCCACGGGTCTTCCGTGAGCATCTCTTGAATTTCCGGGTACCAAGTCCTTCTTGGCCAATCCGGAGCCACGAGTATAGTCTTTACTCCTCTCCTTCTTATGATTCTCAGTACTTTTGGTATGAGAGGAAGAGGAGGGAACACATACACTGACCGGTACACCCAAGGTGTTACCAGAGCGTCCACAGCTATTGCCTGAGGGTCCCTTGACCTGGAGCAATATCTGTCCAGTTTTTTGTTGAGGCGAGACGCCATCATGTCCACCTTTGGTTTTTCCCAACGGTTTACAATCATGTGGAAGACTTCTGGGTGAAGTCCCCACTCCCCCGGGTGAAGATCGTGTCTGCTGAGGAAGTCTGCTTCCCAGTTGTCCACTCCCGGAATGAACACTGCTGACAGTGCTATCACATGATTTTCCGCCCAGCGAAGAATCCTTGCCACTTCCGTCATTGCCCTCCTGCTTCTTGTGCCGCCCTGTCTGTTTACGTGGGCGACTGCCGTGATGTTGTCCGACTGGATCAATACTGGCTGACCCTGAAGCAGAGGCCTTGCCTGACTTAGGGCATTGTAAATGGCCCTTAGTTCCAGGATATTTATGTGAAGTGACGTTTCCATGCTTGACCACAAGCCCTGGAAATTTTTTCCCTGTGTGACTGCTCCCCAGCCTCTCAGGCTGGCATCCGTGGTCACCAGGACCCAATCCTGAATGCCGAATCTGCGGCCCTCTAGGAGATGAGCACTCTAACCACCACAGGAGAGACACCCTTGTCCTTGGAGACCGGGTTATCCGCTGATGCATTTGAAGATGCGATCCGGACCATTTGTCTAGCAGATCCAACTGAAAAGTTCTTGCGTGGAATCTGCCGAATGGAATCGCTTCGTAAGAAGCCACCATCTTTCCCAGGACCCTTGTGCACTGATGCACTGACACCTGGCCTGGTCTTAGGAGTTTCCTGACTAGGTCGGATAACTCCCTGGCTCTCTCTTCCGGGAGAAACACCTTTTTCTGTACTGTGTCCAGAATCATCCCTAGGAACAGCAGACGTGTCGTCGGAATCAGCTGCGATTTTGGAATATTTAGAATCCATCCGTGCTGTCGTAGTACTATTTGAGATAGTGCTACTCCGACCTCTAACTGTTCTCTGGACCGTGCCCTTATCAGGAGATCGTCCAAGTAAGGGATAATTAAGACGCCTTTTCTTCGAAGAAGAATCATCATTTCGGCCATTACCTTGGTAAAGACCCGGGGTGCCGTGGACAATCCAAACGGCAGCGTCTGAAACTGATAGTGACAGTTCTGTACCACAAACCTGAGGTACCCTTGGTGAGAAGGGCAAATTGGGACATGGAGGTAAGCATCCTTGATGTCCAGAGACACCATGTAGTCCCCTTCTTCCAGGTTCGCTATCACTGCTCTGAGTGACTCCATCTTGAACTTGAACCTTTTTATGTAAGTGTTCAAGGCTTTCAGATTTAAAATGGGTCTCACCGAGCCGTCCGGCTTCGGTACCACAAACAGCGTGGAGTAATACCCCTTTCCCTGTTGTAGGAGGGGTACCTTGATTATCACTTGCTGGGAATACAGCTTGTGAATGGCTTCCAATACCGCCTCCCTGTCGGGGGTAGACGTTGGTAAAGCAGACTTCAGGAACCGGCGAGGGGGAGACGTCTCGAATTCCAATTTGTACCCCTGAGATACTACCTGCAGGATCCAGGGGTCCACTTGCGAGTGAGCCCACTGCGCGCTGAAATTCTTGAGACGGGCCCCCACCGTGCCCGAGTCCGCTTGTAAGGCCCCAGCGTCATGCTGAGGACTTGGCAGAAGCGGGGGAGGGCTTCTGTTCGTGGGAAGAAGCTGTCTGTTGCAGTCTTTTTCCCCTTCCTCTGCCCCGGGGCAGATATGAGTGGCCTTTTGCCCGCTTGCCCTTATGGGGACGAAAGGACTGAGCCTGAAAAGACGGTATCTTTTTCTGCTGCAAGGTGACTTGGGGTAAAAAGGTGGATTTCCCAGCCGTTGCCGTGGCCACCAGGTCCGATAGACCGCCCCCAAATAACTCCTCCCCTTTATACGGCAATACTTCCATATGCCGTTTGGAATCCGCATCCCCTGACCACTGTCGCGTCCATAATCCTCTTCTGGCAGAAATGGACATCGCACTTACTCTTGATGCCAGAGTGCAAATGTCTCTCTGTGCATCTCGCATATATAGGAATGCATCCTTTAAATGCTCTATAGTCAATAATATATTGTCCCTGTCCAGGGTATCAATATTTTCAGTCAGGGAATCCGACCAAGCCACCCCAGCACTGCACATCCAGGCTGAGGCGATTGCTGGTCGCAGTATAACACCAGTATGAGTGTATATACTTTTAAGGATATTTTCCAGCCTCCTATCTGCTGGCTCCTTAAGGGCGGCCGTTTCTGGAGACGGTAACGCCACTTGTTTTGATAAGCGTGTGAGCGCCTTATCCACCCTAGGGGGTGTTTCCCAACGAGCCCTAACCTCTGGTGGGAAGGGATATAGTGCCAATAATTTTTTAGAAATTAGCAGTTTTTTGTCGGGGGTAACCCACGCTTCATCACACACTTCATTCAATTCATCTGATTCAGGAAAAACTACGGGTAGTTTTTTCACACCCCACATAATACCCCTTTTTGTGGTACTTGCAGTATCAGAGATGTGCAAAACCTCCTTCATTGCCGTGATCATGTAACGTGTGGCCCTACTGGAAAATACGTTTGTTTCTTCACCGTCGACACTGGAGTCAGTGTCTGTGTCTGGGTCCGTGTCGACCCACTGAGGTAACGGGCGTTTAATAGCCCCTGATGGTGTTTGAGACGCCTGGACAGGCACTAACTGAGCTGCCGGCTGTCTCATGTCGTCAACAGTTTTCTGTAACGTGCCGACACTGTCACGTAATTCCTTAATTACGGCCATCCATTCAGGTGTCGACTCCCTAGGGGGTGACATCACCATTATAGGCAATTGCTCCGCCTCCACATCATTTTCCTCCTCATACATGTCGACACACACGTACCGACACCCAGCACACACACAGGGAATTCTCTGATAGAGGACAGGACCCACTTAGCCCCTTGGGGAGACAGAGGGAGAGTTTGCCAGCACACACCAGAGCGCTATATATGTATAGGGACAACCTTACAATAAGTGTCTATCCCTTATAGCTGCTTATATCTGTTATTTTGCCAAATAAGTGCCCCCCTCTCTTTTTTACCCTGTTTCTGTAGTTGCAGGATGCAGGGGAGATTCTGGGAGCCTTCCTACCAGCGAAGCTGTGTGGGAAAAATGGCGCTGTGTGCTGAGGAGATAGGCCCCGCCCCCTTCACGGCGGGCTCTTCTCCCGCTTTTTTCTGGAAAACTGGCAGGGGTTAAATACATCCATATAGCCCAGGAGCTATATGTGATGTATTTTTTGCCAAGTAAGGTAAATTCATTGCTTCCCAGGGCGCCCCCCCCCCAGCGCCCTGCACCCTCAGTGACCGAAGTGTGCTGAGAGCAATGGCGCACAGCTGCAGTGCTGTGCGCTACCTTATGAAGACAGGAAAGTCTTCTGCCGCCGATTTATGGACCTCTTCTTGCTTCAGCATCTGTAAGGGGGCCGGCGGCGCGGCTCCGGGACCCATCCATGGCTGGGCCTGTGATCGTCCCTCTGGAGCTAATGTCCAGTAGCCTAAGAAGGCCAATCCACTCTGCACGCAGGTGAGTTCGCTTCTTCTCCCCTTAGTCCCTCGATGCAGTGAGCCTGTTGCCAGCAGGTCTCACTGAAAATAAAAAACCTATTTAAACTTTTACTCTAAGCAGCTCAGGAGAGCCACCTAGATTGCACCCTTCTCGTTCGGGCACAAAATCCTAACTGAGGCTTGGAGGAGGGTCATAGGGGGAGGAGCCAGTGCACACCAGCTAGTCCTAAAGCTTTTACTTTGTGCCCAGTCTCCTGCGGAGCCGCTATTCCCCATGGTCCTTTTGGAGTCCCCAGCATCCACTAGGACGTTAGAGAAAATTAATTGGGAACCACTGCACTAGGGGATATACCATCCGATCGGATCAGAACAATATATCGTTCACCATCAGCGTATATGGGGCAGTGTATATACCCAATATATATGCGATCCCATCATTGTTAGTGATGCCCTCTGGTCGGCCCTTCTGCAGGCCGACAAAAGAGATCACTAGCGATGCCACATCCCGCGTTGCTCCCTGCATCGGCATGTGTGTAATTATTTACCAAAGCAGGGTCCCATTGCCAGATCGGCTGCGTACACTCATCGACTTAAGGGCCCTACTCACTGGCCGACCCGCCGCCGAGCTGCCCGACGGCGGATACGGCCGACGAGCGACCCGGCGGCGGGGGGGCAGTGACAGGGGGAGTGAAGTTTCTTCACTCCCCCCGTCACGCGGCTGCATTGAAGTGCAGGCAAATATGGACGAGATCGTCCATATTGGCCTGCATGCACAGCCGACGGGAGACCAGCGATGAACGAGCGCGGGGCCGCGCATCGTTCATCGCAGGAGTCTCCACACTGAAAGATATGAACGAGTTCTCGTTCATTTATGAACGAGATCGTTCATATCTTTCAAAAAATCGGCCAGTGTGTAGGGCCCTTAATATGTACCCAGCTTAAATAAAATGTGTGGGGGAAATGTATCAAACCTTCTACAGATGACAAGAAGAGAATTTAACCATAGCACTACCTATCATGTATCAAGTACATTCTACCTATAATTTATCAATAAGCTTCTACCTATCATTTATCAAGTACATTCTATAAAATGTTAGGTAGAATCTGATTGGCTGCTATAGCCAAGATCTCTCCCTCTCCTCCTTAGAAGTGCTGATACATTATTTACTGTCAGTTATTTATATAGCGCACACATATTCCACAGTGCTTTACAGAGAGCATTTGGCCATTCGCATCCATTCCTGCCCCAATGGAGCATACAGGTCCCTACACATGTGTACACACACACACACACACACACACACACACACACACACACACACACACTAGGGTTCATGTTTCAGTAGGCACAGTAATGCCAATCACTAGTGTACACACTGCATGCTACATCTTCCCCTAAGTGCTATAATACAGGATAGGGAGCTATGAGCTAGCATGCATGCTGCTGAATCCATTCTCCTCAGCATGATTTAGAATTAATTTGTAGATCATCAAAATTGAAGAGAATAATGTGAATTAAGCAAATAGCACAGATTGATCAATATCCTTACTTCAAGCACTTCGCTAGGCACCAAGACACTTATTTAAGGCTAGACTCTGGGCTAGATGCATCTTCGCTTGGAAAGTGATAAAATGGAAAGAGATAAAGTACCAGCCAGTCAGCTCCTGATTGGCTGGTACTTTTTCTCTCTCCATTTTATCACTGTCCAAGCAAACGTGCATATAGCCCTTTCTATGCATTTTCTTCGTTTTGGAAATCTTGGGTGCTTTTCATTTGTTTGGATTGTTGTGTTGTATGAAAAACAGCAAAACCTATCACACATACACAAGTCAATACTTTATAGTGATCCCCAAGTCCTGGCCTTTTTCCTTGTTTTATGTTTGTAAAAACTAGTAAAAACTTAATAAGCATGCCTAAAGATAATATTAATCAGTGGTACAAGTACAGTAAATTTCTTAGCGGTACTTGGCGTTTACATAAAAAATGTTCATGGCACCACGTAATGAAGGGCATGGCCACATATAATGAAGAACATGGCCACATTAAGGGGCGTGACCACTCAAAACTGGGTCGTGTCAGCATAACACGTCACTCATTTCTCAGCACTCAGGGGGATTCCTCTCTATTGCATTCCAAATACTCCTTACCTATATGTTGGTTTCTTTGCCAACAGGAAACCTCTGCAGAAATTCATCCTCCCTGGGCAGTATCTTCAGTTAGTATTCACTATTCATGTAGATCACATAGTTTAGAAGATGCCTGTCTGTGTAGGAATACAACCAATGTCGTCATCATACGACAGCGCTTCAACCAGACTCGTGCCTTCTGTGTCACCTTCTGCCCTGTGTCTCTTTAGCCTCCTGTCTTTCCAGTCTGCTTCTCAGTGTCTCTCAGCCACACACCAGTACTCTCAGCCACACCATCTTCCTTCCATGTTTCCCAGTCTGTCAGTGTCATCCCTCTCCGTCTCTCAGCCTAACCCCCTTCCCTGGATCGCTCAGCCTCACACTTCTCTGCTGTCTCTCTCAGCCCGACCTGTGTCTCCCAGCCCAGCCTTACCTATTGATGCATGATGAGGCTCCTGCTCCATCTTCACTGGGTGGCTCAGCTACTCTACAGTGTACAGTGGCTAACGTCATGAGGTCTTGCATGCTGAACTCTGCACAAAACAAACTTCACTGTGTCACTTGCCAGCTGCTGTCTCTCTCTGCTGATGCCTTGAGGCGGTAAGGAGCCAGGGGACATGGCGTAGCAGGTACTAATTTCTTAATGGTATGCCGTACCACCTATACCGCCTTACTTGCACCACTGTTAATCTATCCAAGATGCATGCAGCATCTAGGTAATGATATTTACTTCATGGGACTGGTTGATAGAAAAATGAAAGTTATTCTACATAAAACCACATACAAGTACAAAAAAAAAAAAAAAAAACTACATAGCAAGGAAGATAAGCAGCAATACATCTTTGGCAAGCTGTGAGGTGTTGAGCCTAGTGGGATTGAGATGGACTTTGCTGGAACAATATTAGCCAGAAAGTTTAAAGGCCCGTACACACTGGCTGATATATCGGCCGATATATCAGGACGGCCGATATATCGCGGGTCCGTCGGCCAGTGTGTACGGCCGATACGTCTATGAACTCCGTCGTTCGCAGACGTATCACGTCGGCCCCGCAGCACAGGCGACGGGCAATATATCTACCAATATATTGGCGCGTCACTGTGTGTACGGGCGGTCGGCCGACCGCCCGTACACATGCTGCAGTGGCTGGCGGTGATTGACAGCTGAATTGGGCGGGCGTGTGTACACGCCCGCCCAGTTCATGACGTCAGTCCCTGACGGATCGGGCAGTGTGTATGCTCAACACACTGCCTGATCCGTCCATAGATATATCTGCCGATCAATTGATCGGCAGATATATCTTCCAGTGTGTACCCACCTTAAGGCAAAGAACAAAAGCTATTATGATCTGTTGCTCATACCCCTTTCACATCGCAAAAATAGCCCTGTATCGACCTGGCATATTGCCGGGTCAACACGGGTCAGTGTGCGATGTGATTCAACCCGGGTAATAAGAAGGGTTGTTCCTGGGTTGAGTACCGGGTCAATGGCAGCGTAAACGGATTCCTGGAGTACATAGGGAGAGGCAGCGTGGAGATGAGCTCATCTCCCAGCGCCACCTCCACCCCTGGACCCGCCCCCTGCCGCATATTGCTGGGTCGAAAAGCCAGCGCAGAGGCTCCAATGCCTGATCCTACCCGGGAAAGACCCATTTCCAATTCCCGGGTGGGATCCGGCATTGGAGAGCTGAAAGGGGTATTAGGTACAGCAGAATAGCCTGGGCAGGTTTGATCAAAGTTTAATACATTCTTTGCTTTACAAAAGGGTGTAAAAAAACAGCTCCTCTGACATCATGTGGTGCCATAATTGGTAATTAGCATCGCAAAATCAATCAATAATAAAAAAAAACAATGAAAAAAAAGAAAAACCCTACATATAATTCAACTGATATGCTCAAACATCTATAGATGCTCCAGTCTATGGGCCTAATTCAGACCTGATCGCAGCTGCAAATTTGTTCTCTAATGGGCAAAACCATGTGCACTGCAGGGGGGGGGGATGTAATAAAAACGTTGACAATGTCAACATTTTAATATTGTCGACAGGCAAAATGTCAACATTAGGGTTAGGCTGTGGGCAGGAGGGTTAGGGCTAAGCTGCGGGGGGATGGTTATGGTTAGGCAAGGGTAGAAATACTTACTGAAATGGCGGAAGACCGCAATTCACAATCAGAAGTGACAGTCACATGACTGCCGGGACCTGGAAGTCACTGCTGGACCACCAGGACGATATGGCGACTTTCTAAAATGACGATATTTTATCACTGTGTACATGCTGAATGTCGTCATGGTAAATGTCAATTTTATGACCATATAGACATATAGTACCCAACCCACATAACTGCAGTGCATTCCCACATTCTGTGTGCCACCACATAAACTGAAGGATTGCTGCAGCAGTTCAATAAGCTCAGCCACTGAAGGATAGTAGTAAAGCAAAAGGTAACAAAATATTACTGTATATATCTAAGGCAGGCAATTATTTTAGCTGGGGGCTATTTAGCAAGGGCTGCACACAAAATATTTTTTTTTTACTTTAGTGACTTGCAAAATAGGTAGATAAGGAGCTATTTAAGCAGAGACATGCAAGTAAAATATTGTTAGATAAGAAAAGTTATGCATGATAAAGTATTACACTGAAATCTCAATAGTAGCAGAGAGGATTAAAAGAATAGTGTTTATTTTTGCTAACTGCAGCTCATTGAGGACCTCTCCTTTCCTGGGTCCCTGATGTCTCCACCCATTACCTGCTCTGTGGATCGCAGAGGACACAGAGCAGTGCTTAGCCACTTAACTGACGATTTTTTTCCTCAAAAACCGCTCCGAAATTGACGGGGTTTTTTTATGAGTGAATTCGGTGAAGAACATTAATTTAACCCTATTCAAAATGATTTTAGTTTAAAAAAAAAAAATATATATAATATATATATATATATATATATATATATATATATATATATATATACACACATATATATATATACACACATATATATATACACACATATATATATACACACACACACACATCCATACATACGTACATATATACAGTGGGGCAAAAAAGTATTTGGACAGCCACCGATTGTGCAAGTTGACCCACTTAAAAAGATGAGAGAGGTCTGTAATTTCCATCATAGGTATACTTCAACTGTGAGAGGCAGAATCTGAAAAAAATAATCACATTGTATGATTTTTAAACAATTTACTTGTATATTCTTGTGGAAAATAAATATTTGGACACCTACCAAGCAGCAAGATTTCTGGCTCTCACAGACCTGTTACTTCTTCTTTAAGAAGCTCTTCTATCCTCCACGCGTTACCTATATTAATGGCACCTGTTTGAACTGGTTATCTGTATAAAAGACACCTATCCACACCCTCAAACAGTCAGACTGCTACCTCTCCACCATGGCCAAGACCAGAGAGCTGTCTAAGGACACCAGGGACAAAATTGTAGAGCTGCACAAGGCTGGGATGAGCTACTCGACAATAGGCAAGCAGCTTGGTGAGAAAGGATCAACTGTTGGCACAATTATTACAAAATTAAAGAAATACAAGATCACTGACAATCTCCCTCGACCTGGGGCTCCATGCAAGATCTCACCTCGTGGGGTATCAATGATCTTGAGAACGGTGAGGAATCAGCCCAGAACTACACAGGGGGACCTGGTCAATGACCTCAAGAGACCTGGGACCACAGTCACAAAGGTTACCATTAGTAACACACTACGTCGTCATGGATTGAAATCCTGCAGCGCCCGAAAGGTCCCCCTGCTTAAGCCAGCACATGTCCAGGCCCGTCTAAAGTTTGCCAGTGACCATATGGATGATCCAGAAAAGGTTTAGGAGAATGTAATGTGGTCAGATGAGAGCAAAATCAAACTTTTTGGAATAAACTCTACTCGCCGTGTTTGGAGGGAGAAGAATGATGAATGGCATCCCAAGAACACCATACCCACTGTGAAGCATGGGGATGGAAACATCATGCTTTGGGGCTGCTTTTCTGCAAAGGGGACAGGACAACTGATCCGTATTAAGGAGAAAATGAATGGGGCCATGTATCGTGAGATTTTGGCCAAAAACCTCCTTCCCTCAGTAAGAGCATTGAAGATGGAACGTGGCTTGGTCTTCCAGCATGACAATGACCCCAAACACACCGCCTGGGCAACTAAGGAGTGGCTCCGTAAGAAGCATTTCAAGGTCCTGGAGTGGCCTAGCCAGTCTCCAGATCTCAACCCAATAGAAAATCTGTGGAGGGAGTTAAAGTCCGTGTTACCCGGCGACAGCCCCAAAACATGACAGATCTAGAGAAGATCTGCATGGAAGAGTGGGCCAAAATACCTGCTACAGTGTGTGCAAACCTGGTCAAGAACTACAGGAAACGTTTGACCTCTGTAATTGCCAACCGAGGTTATATTACAAAGTATTGAGTTAAACTTTTTCATTGTCCAAATATTTATTTTCCACAAGCATATACAAATAAATTGTTTAAAAATCATATGTGATTTCCTAGGTTTTTTTTTTAGATTCTGTCTCTCACAGTTGAAGTGTACCTAAGATGGAAATTACAGACCTCTCTCATCTTTTTAAGTGGGTCAACTTGCTCAATCGGTGGCTGTCCAAATACTTTTTTGCCCCAATATATATATTTTATTTATTTTTTTCTTTAAAATTTATTTATTTTTCAAATCATTTTTTTCCCCAAACATCGATCGGGAAAACTGTGACCATCGGAAACATTGAAAACATTGCGGCTTTAATTTGAAAAGCCAGGACAGCCTCCAGGTATACAGGGGGGTCTGGGGGGGAAGCTTGAGGGGGTTAATTAACACTCCCCAGCAGCTGCTATTGTCTGCAGCCACTAGATGGTGGGGGGGAGTTGGGGTCCTGCCGTGCTGACCGATCAGCACGGCAATCAGCAGGGGAGAGTGCAGGGAGGCAGAGGGACCTTCCGGTCCCTCTAACAGCAGCAGCGGAGGGAAGTTTCCCTTCCCTGCCGCTGCTAACACTGTCTATCTGACTGGTCGCATCCTATGCGACCAGGTCAGATAAGACACTTGCAGGCATGGTCGCATCTGATGCGACCATGCAAGGCAAGTGGTTAAAGCCGCTTGTCATATTCTCCTCTTATATGCTGTTTCCCCCTTCACTCATTACAGAGATCTGACATTAGGAACCACTTAAAATGTACAATTTTCTACAAGGAGAGAGAGATAGGATGCATTGTGCTAATACACTATGGGGGTCATTCCGACCCGATCGCTCGCAGCACAGCGATCGGGTCGGAACTGCGCATGCGCTGGTTCCGCAGTGTGCCGGCGCATGGCAGTCGTCCGTGCCCAGCAATCGCCTCAGACAGAGGCGGTCGCTGGGCGGAAGGGGGCTGAACGTTAAGGGGAGCGGTCCGGCCAACTCAGGCGTTGCCGGACTGTTGGGGGGACGGGCCACGGCGGGACGCAGCCGCTGCGGCCAGCGGTATCGACGAGTAACTCCAGGTCAGCCGCAGGAGCTGCGCTGGCCGGGAGTTACTCCTCAAATACAAAGGCATCGCCGCTGTGCAATGCTTTTGTATTTGTGCCTGGGGGCCGGCACTGACATGCGGGGCGGACTATCCCTGTGCTGGGCGTCCCCCCGCATGTCTGAGTTTACGATCGTAGCTGTGCTAAACTTAGCACAACTACGATTAACTCGGAATGACCCCCTATATTATCAGACAGATTCCTTTCACCCCCTGTAGAAAAAGTTATATACGGTGAGCAACCCCTACAGCATGATCTCCAGATGCTGACCATCTGCTGCTTCTCTCTCTGCAGGAGACAAAAGAAAAGGGCCTAAACCAATTGCCTGGGGATCCAAGGGCCATATTTAGCCAAACATGGTATATATACAGACCTTATAGGATTTACATATTTGTATATATGTGTGTGTGATTATATATACTCGTATAGGGATCCGTGAGAAGCTCTGGCTCATGGCAAGAGACCGCAGGCACCGTAAGACATGCTGTGAGGGAACTGCCAATGAGAGATGCTGCTGGAGCTGCGTCACCAGAGAGGAGGCACTGCTGAAGGGATCTTCCTTCCTGACCCTCATTAAGAAGATCAGAGAGCTCCAGTCATGGACAGATCCTGGGCATTGACCTTCCTCATAGAACAAACCTCTTAACACCGCGCACCTCTGCCACGGAATGAAGTGATCAGCGGTGCTGCAGAGATCCCAGGCTAAGCGTTGGTGAATGAGGACAGAGTCTGAAATAACTCCCCTCCTCAGTGTGGTGCCAGCAGGTACTGCCACTTTGCTGTGACAGCAGCCGATTTCTCCAAAGGAGTTAGAGAACCAACGTACTCCTATAATGTTGAGGTGATGACTGGACCAAGAAATTGTCAAGGGTAAAGTCTATACATTAAACAGTCTAACACAAGGCCACATATAATAAAAAATACTGAATATTTAATCTTTGATTACCTGCTTACATATCCACATCTGACAAGGGAACGTCAATAACAGAAATAGGCAGCAGTATTCTTAAGAGTTAAGCACAAAAAGTATTCCGCAGAGAAACAATAAATATAGTTCTAATTTCAACAGGAGTCGTGCTTCTCATGGTTTTTGAAGTGAGATTACTAAAAAGACAGAGAGGGGCAGCTGTATTAATCCTTGGGAAGTGATAAAGTGGAGAGTGATAACACACAAGCCAATCAGCTCCAAGCTGCCAATTTACAGGCAGGGTTTGAAAAATTACAATTAGGAGCTGGTTGGCTGGTACATTACCACTCTCCACTTTATCGTTTCTCAAGGCTTAATACATCTGCCCCAGAGTTCGCAGTCAAGAATTATTACATCCAACTCTTATATAGTGCTGATTTAGGTGCTCTAGCTAATATAGCCAATGAGACACAAGTACAGTGCCTTGCTAAAGTATTCACCCCCTTGGCTTTTTACCTGTTTTGTGGTTTGTTTGTTTGTTTGTTTGTTTGTTTGTTTTTATCTGAATTTCGTGTGATGGATATGCACAAAATAGTCTTAAGTTGGTGAAGCGAAATGAGAAAAATTTATATAAAGACTTTTTATAAATAAAACTTTGAAAATTGGCATGTGCATATGTATTCACCCCCTTTGCTATGAAGCCCCTCAAAAGTTCTGGTGCAACCAATTACCTTCAGAAGTCACATAATTAGTGAAATAAAGTCCACCTGTGTACAATCTAAGTGTCACATGATCTGTCAGTATAAACGCACCTTTTCTGAAAGGCTCCAGAGGCTGCAACACCACTAAGCAAGAGGCATCACACCATGAAGACCAAGAGCTCTCCAAACAAGTCAGGGACAACGTTGTTGAGAAGTACAAGTCGGGTTGGGTTATAGAAAAAATAACCAAATCTTTGATGATCTCCCGTGCACCATCAAATCCATCATCTTCAAATAGAAAGAACATGGTACCACAACAAACCTGCCAAGAGAGGGACGGCCACCAACACTCACAGACCGGGCAAGGAGAGCATTAATCAGAGAGGCAGCACAGAGGTCAAAAGGTAACAATGAAGGGGCTGCAGAGTTCCACATCAGAGACTGGTGTATCTTCGCATGTGACCACAATAAGACATACACTCCATAGAGCTGGGCTTTACGGAAGTGTGGCCAGAAAAAAGCCTTTACTTAGTGTTATAAATAAGAAGGCACGTTTTGAGTTTGCCAAAAGGCATGTGGACGACTCCCCAAATCAGTGGTTTCCAAACTTTTTTGAATCACAGCGCCCTAGAGTATTAGAATTTTTTTTTTCACGGCACCCCTAGGCCAAAAATTTCTTATTGAGAAATTTAGAAAGAAATATTATTAAGTAGATTGTGTTTATATGTCATCCTTAGGCTCAATTGTGTGGTGAGGTACAAGATTTGCTTCTGTTTGTCCCCATATTTTATGACTGACAGCTATTAGCACTAGTTTTGCCTATTATATTGACCATAAATAATTTGAATTGGTCCTGGACCACCAATACAAGGCACCCCTGCAAGTGTCCCGAGGCACCCCAAGGAGCCACGGCACACAGTTTGGGAACCACTGCCCCAAATGTAAGGAGGAAGGTGCTCTGGTCAGACGAGACTAAAATGTAACTTTTCGGCCACCAAGGAAAACGCTATGTCTGGCGCAAACCTAATACATCCCATCACCCCAAGAATACCATTCCCACAGTGAAACATGGTGGTGACAGCATCATGCTGTGGGGATGTTTCTCAGCAGCAGGGACTGGGAAACTGTTTTGAGTTGAGGGAAAGATGGATGGTGCTAAGCACAGGGATATTCTTCAGCAAAACCTGTTTCAGTCTGCCTGTGATTTGAGACTGGAACGGAGGTTCACCTTCCAGCAGGACAATGACCCGAAGCATACTGCTAAAGCAACACTCGAGTGGTTTAAGGGGAAACATTTAAGTTTGTTGGAATGGGCTAATCAAAGCCCAGATCTTAATCCAATTGAGAATCTGTGGTCAGACTTGAAGATTGCTGTTCACAAGCAGAAACCATCCAACATGAAGGAGCTGGAGCAGTTTTGCCTTGAGGAATGGACAAACATCCCAGTGGCAAGATGTGGCAAGCTCATAGAAACTTATCCAAAACGACTTGGAGCTGTAATTGCCGCAAAAGGTGACTCTACAAAGTATTGACATTAGGGGGGTGAATAGTTATACACGCTGAAGTTTTCTGTTATTTTGACCTATTTGTTGTTTGCTTCACAATAAAAAAAAATTAAAAAAAATAAACAATTTTCAAAGTTGTAGCCATGTTCTGTGAAAGAAATGATGCAAACCTTCAAACAATCCATTTTAGTACAAGGTTGCGAGGCAACAAAACATGATAAAATGCAAGGGGGATGGGGGGGGGGGGGGTTGAAAGCTTTAGCAAGGCACTGTAAATAAAGGCATAGGGAGAGATTGAATTCATAAAAACACACTGTTTTCTAAAGAGGCAATCACAGAACTAATAACTTCCTACTCCAACTGCTTGTAAACTTATGAAATAAATGGAGGTACAGTACTGAAGGATAAACATTTAATTAACATAAGGTTTTTTATTCTCCAATCTACAATAATTGCAATCTGCTTCTGAAAGACTGAACTCAACAAACATTTGAAGTGAATGAGCTGTAACTCTTAAAATATCCAAAGCTGGGCTTGCCACGCTCTTTGTGCGCCAACTAAAATTACTGGGTAACGTTCTACTCCCTTGGACTAATGCAGGGCATCAAAAACTGACCCTTTGTTAGCAGGCATAAATCTGAAGTAAAGCAACATTATTATACTTAATTGTATTACATTCTTAGGGGTATATTCAATAAGAGTCGGGTCCATTCCGACATGCAGTTGTCGGAATGGACCCGACAACCCCTATTCAAAAGAGCGGCCAAATCAGACTGTCTGATTTGGCCGCTCCCATTGTAATGGCCTGCTGTTAGCGGCGCCTGCAAGAGGGAGAAATCTGCGGCGCCGGGAGGATGTGATGACAGCCGCGACCGGGAGGAGGTGGGGGCATCCGCGAATGGGGAGGAGAGAAGTGGAGGAGACTGGGAGAGCAGCGGCTGCAGCAGCGGAGGCTCAAAGCAGCGTCCACCCGGCTCCAGCAAGCGGGACGTCGCTTGCTGGAGCCAGGTGGACGCTGCCGCTGGGTCCCTGCTCTCCCCGCTGCTCCCCAGTCTCCTGCTCTCTGCTCACTTATCTCAATTCGACTTTTTTTAAAGTCGGATTGAGATTGTCGGAAACGGGGCTAAAACCTGTCGGGTTTGGCACCGCTTCATACAATGCACGCTGATCGGCGGCTGAAGCCGCCGATCAGCGCGCATTCCGACAAGTCGGGAAACCCGACTTGTCGGAATAAATGGGGCCGTAAAGAATAGATCGGAACCCCTTCCAACATAAAACTGGCGGAAGCTGCCGTCTTTCCGACAGTTATTGAATATACCCCTTAGTTGTGAATAACGGACAATAGTTTATATAAGACCAAATAGTCAATACATGTTTGTAATATTTTGATATATTCTTATGCAAAATTAAGAATACAGGATACTTAGTGAAAACATTAAAAACCAAAAAAACAAAACAGATACATAGATTACCTCTTTCTGATACAGAGAGGTACCAAGCAGGCATTGACTGAAAGAATGCCCATCATTAAACACTGGATGATTCACTCAAATTTACATTTAAAAATTAGCGATCCACACACTACTTGAATGTTCAATTATCTCTTGTGGGCAACATGCTGCAAACTAATTCATACCAAAAACCAACAGAAACAGTATCTTACAAGCCACGAGCCAGCATCCTAATTCTTCCAATTTTTGTGGTCACTCAGAATTTATGATGACATTGGGAACACCATACAGCCAAGGCACTCTCTACACAAAGGGAGAATGCTCTTTGCAACACCAGCAGTATGGAGTCTACTCAGAAAAAAAATAAGAATTTACTTACCGATAATTCTATTTCTCGTAGTCCGTAGTGGATGCTGGGAACTCCGTAAGGACCATGGGGAATAGTGGCTCCGCAGGAGACTGGGCACAAAAGTAAAAGCTTTAGGACTACCTGGTGTGCACTGGCTCCTCCCCCTATGACCCTCCTCCAAGCCTTAGTTAGGATACTGTGCCCGGACGAGCGTACACAATAAGGAAGGATTTTGAATCCCGGGTAAGACTCATACCAGCCACACCAATCACACCGTACAACCTGTGATCTGAACCCAGTTAACAGCATGATAACAGAGGAGCCTCTGAAAAGATGGCTCACAACAATAATAACACGATTTTTGTAACAATAACTATGTACAAGTATTGCAGACAATCCGCACTTGGGATGGGCGCCCAGCATCCACTACGGACTACGAGAAATAGAATTATCGGTAAGTAAATTCTTATTTTCTCTAACGTCCTAGTGGATGCTGGGAACTCCGTAAGGACCATGGGGATTATACCAAAGCTCCCAAACGGGCGGGAGAGTGCGGATGACTCTGCAGCACCGAATGAGAGAACTCCAGGTCCTCCTCAGCCAGGGTATCAAATTTGTAGAATTTAGCAAACGTGTTTGCCCCTGACCAAGTAGCTTCTCGGCAAAGTTGTAAAGCCGAGACCCCTCGGGCAGCCGCCCAAGATGAGCCCACCTTCCTTGTGGAATGGGCTTTTACAGATTTTGGCTGTGGCAGGCCTGCCACAGAATGTGCAAGCTGAATTGTACTACAAATCCAACGAGCAATAGTCTGCTTAGAAGCAGGAGCACCCAGCTTGTTGGGTGCATACAGGATAAACAGCGAGTCAGATTTTCTGACTCCAGCCGTCCTGGAAACATATTTTCAGGGCCCTGACTACGTCCAGCAACTTGGAGTCCTCCAAGTCCTTAGTAGCCGCAGGTACCACAATAGGCTGGTTCAAGTGAAACGCTGAAACCACCTTAGGAAGAAATTGAGGATGAGTCCTCAATTCTGCCCTGTCCGTATGAAAAATTAGGTAAGGGCTTTTATAGGATAAAGCCGCCAATTCCGAGACACGCCTGGCTGAAGCCAGGGCTAACAGCATTACCACTTTCCATGTGAGATATTTTAAGTCCACAGTGGAGAGTGTTTCAAACCAATGTGATTTTAGGAACCCCAAAACTACATTGAGATCCCAAGGTGCCACTGGAGGCACAAAAGGAGGCTGTATATGCAGTACCCCCTTGACAAACGTCTGAACTTCAGGAACTGAAGCCAGTTCTTTTTGGAAGAAAATCGACAGGGCCGAAATTTGAACCTTAATGGACCCTAATTTTAGGCCCATAGACAGTCCTGTTTGCAGGAAATGCAGGAAACGACCCAGTTGAAATTCCTCTGTAGGGGCCTTCCTGGCCTCGCACCACGCAACATATTTACGCCAAATACGGTGATAATGTTGTACGGTTACATCCTTCCTGGCTTTGATCAGGGTAGGGATGACTTCATCCGGAATGCCTTTTTCCTTCAGGATCCGGCGTTCAACCGCCATGCCGTCAAACGCAGCCGCGGTAAGTCTTGGAACAGACAGGGTCCCTGCTGGAGCAGGTCCTTTCTTAGAGGTAGAGGCCACGGGTCCTCTGTGAGCATCTCTTGAAGTTCCGGGTACCAAGTCCTTCTTGGCCAATCCGGAGCCACGAGTATAGTCCTTACTCCTCTCCTTCTTATGATTCTCAGTACCTTGGGCATGAGAGGCAGAGGAGGGAACACATACACTGACTGGTACACCCACGGTGTTACCAGAGCGTCCACAGCTATTGCCTGAGGGTCCCTTGACCTGGCGCAATACCTGTCTAGTTTTTTGTTGAGGCGGGACGCCATCATGTCCACCTTTGGTTTTTCCCAACGGTTGACAATCATGTGGAAGACTTCTGGGTGAAGTCCCCACTCCCCCGGGTGGAGGTCGTGTCTGCTGAGGAAGTCTGCTTCCCAGTTGTCCACTCCCGGAATGAACACTGCTGACAGTGCTATCACATGATTTTCGGCCCAGCGAAGAATCCTTGCAGCTTCTGCCATTGCCCTCCTGCTTCTTGTGCCGCCCTGTCTGTTTACGTGGGCGACTGCCGTGATGTTGTCCGACTGGATCAGCACCGGCTGACCTTGAAGCAGAGGTCTTGCTAGGCTTAGAGCATTGTAGATGGCCCTTAGCTCCAGGATATTTATGTGAAGTGATGTCTCCAGGCTTGACCACAAGCCCTGGAAATTTCTTCCCTGTGTGACTGCTCCCCAGCCTCTCAGGCTGGCATCCGTGGTCACCAGGACCCAGTCCTGAATGCCGAATCTGCGGCCCTCTAGAAGATGAGCACTCTGCAACTACCACAGAAGAGACACCCTTGTCCTTGGTGACAAGATTATCCGCTGATGCATCTGAAGATGCGACCCGGACCATTTGTCTAGCAGATCCCACTGGAAGGTTCTTGCGTGGAATCTGCCGAATGGAATTGCTTCGTAAGAAGCCACCATCTTTCCCAGGACCCTTGTGCATTGATGCACTGAGACTTGGCCTGGTTTTAGGAGATTTCTGACTAGTTCGGATAACTCCCTGGCTTTCTCCTCCGGGAGAAACACCTTTTTCTGGACTGTGTCCAGGATCATCCCTAGGAATAGAAGTCGTGTCGTCGGGATCAGCTGCGATTTTGGAATATTGAGAATCCAACCGTGCTGGCGCAGCACTATCTGAGATAGTGCTACTCCGACTTCCAACTGTTCCCTGGATCTTGCCCTTATCAGGAGATCGTCCAAGTAAGGGATAACTAAAACTCCCTTCCTTCGAAGGAGTATCATCATTTCGGCCATTACCTTGGTAAAGACCCGGGGTGCCGTGGACAATCCAAACGGCAGCGTCTGAAACTGATAGTGACAGTTCTGTACCACAAACCTGAGGTACCCTTGGTGAGAAGGGTAAATTGGGACATGTAGGTAAGCATCTTTGATGTCCAGAGACACCATATAGTTCCCTTCTTCCAGGTTTGCAATCACTGCTCTGAGTGACTCCATCTTGAATTTGAACCTTTGTATGTAAGTGTTCAAGGATTTTAGGTTTAAAATTGGTCTCACCGAGCCGTCCGGCTTCGGTACCACAAATAGTGTGGAATAGTACCCCTTTCCCTGTTGTAGGAGGGGTACCTTGATTATCACCTGCTGGGAATACAGCTTGTGAATGGCTTCCAATACTGCCTCCCTGTCTGAGGGAGACGTCGGTAAAGAAGACTTTAGAAAACGGTGAGGGGGAGACGTCTCGAATTCCAATTTGTACCCCTGAGATACCACCTGAAGGATCCAGGGGTCCACTTGCGAGTGGGCCCACTGCGCACTGAACTTCTTGAGACGGGCCCCCACCGTGCCTGAGTCCGCTTGTAAAGCCCCAGCGTCATGCTGAGGACTTTGCGGAGGCGGGAGAGGGCTTTTGTTCCTGGGAACTGGCTGTTTGTTGCAGCCTTTTTCCTCTCCCTCTGCCACGGGGCAGAAATGAGGCGCCTTTTGCCCGCTTGCCCTTATGGGGCCGAAAGGACTGCGCCTGATAATATGGCGTCTTCTTAGGTTGAGAAGCTACCTGGGGTAAAAATTTGGATTTTCCAGCAGTTGCCGTGGCTACCAGGTCTGATAGACCTACCCCAAATAACTCCTCCCCTTTATAAGGCAATACTTCCATGTGCCTTTTAGAATCCGCATCACCTGACCACTGCCGCGTCCATAAACCTCTTCTTGCAGAAATGGACAGCGCGCTAACTCTTGATGCCAGTCGGCAAATATCCCTCTGTGCATCACGCATATATAGAAATGCATCCTTCAAATGCTCTATAGTCAGTAATATACTGTCCCTATCTAGGGTATCAATATTTTCAGTCAGGGAATCCGACCACGCCAGGCCCGCACTGCACATCCAGGCTGAGGCGATTGCTGGTCGCAGTATAACACCCGTGTGAGAGTATATACATTTTAGGATATTCTCCAGCTTTCTATCGGCAGGTTCCTTTAGGGCGGCCGTATCAGGAGAGGGTAGTGCTACCTGTTTAGACAAGCGTGTGAGCGCTTTATCCACCCTAGGGGGTGTTTCCCAACGTGCCCTATCCTCTGGCGGGAAAGGGTACGATGCCAATAACCTTTTAGGAATTATCAGTTTTTTATCAGGGGAAACCCACGCCTCATCACACACTTCATTTAATTCCTCGGATACAGGAAAAACTACAGGCAGTTTTTTCTCACCAAACATAATACCCTTTTTAGTGGTACTTGTATTATCAGATATATGCAATACATTTTTCATTGCTTCAATCATGTAACGTGTGGCCCTAGTGGAAGTCACGTTTGTCTCCTCATCATCGACACTGGAGTCAGTATCCGTGTCTGTGTCTGCCATTTGAGGTAACGGGCGTTTTAAAGCCCCTGATGGCGTTTGAGACCCCTGGACAGGCACAAGCTGAGTAGCCGGCTGTCTCATGTCGTCAACTGTCTGTCGTAAGGAGCTGACACTGTCACGCAATTCCTTCCACAAGCTCATCCACTCAGGTGTCGACTCCCTAGGGGGTGACAACTGTATAATAGGCAATTGCTCCGCCTCCATCTCATTTTCCTCCTCAAACATGTCAACACAATCGTACCGACACACCGCACACACACAGGGAATGCTCTGATAGAGGACAGGACCCCACTAGCCCTTTGGGGAGACAGAGGGAGAGTATGCCAGCACACACCAGAGCGCTATATATATACAGGAATACCACTATAAAATGTGCTTTTCCCTTTATAGCTGCTGTTAGTATAAAACTGCGCCAAATTAGTGCCCCCCTCTCTTTTTTAACCTTTTCTGTAGTGCAGGACTGCAGGGGAGAGTCAGGGAGACGTCCTTCCAGCGGAGCTGTGATGGAAAATGGCGCCCGTGTGCTGAGGAGATAGGCTCCGCCCCCTTCTCGGCGGCCTTTTCTCCCGCTTTTTTGGTGAGTTCTGGCAGGGGTTAAAATACACCCATATAGCCCAGGGGGTTATATGTGGTGTATTTATGCCAGCCAAGGTGTTTTACATTGCTGCTCAGGGCGCCCCCCCCCTAGCGCCCTGCACCCCCAGTGACCGGAGTGTGAAGTGTGCCTGAGCAACAATGGCGCACAGCTGCAGTGCTGTGCGCTACCTTGTTGAAGACTGATGTCTTCTGCCGCCGATTTTTCCGGACCTTTTCTTGCTTCTGGCTCTGTAACTGTAAGGGGGCCGGCGGCGCGGCTCCGGGACCGAGCTCCGAGGCTGGGCCTGTGTTCGGTCCCTCTGGAGCTAATGGTGTCCAGTAGCCTAAGAAGCCCAATCCACTCTGCACGCAGGTGAGTTCGCTTCTTCTCCCCTTAGTCCCTCGATGCAGTGAGCCTGTTGCCAGCAGGTCTCACTGAAAATAAAAAACCTAAAACTAAACTTTCACTAAGAAGCTCAGGAGAGCCCCTAGTGTGCACCCTTCTCGGCAGGGCACAAAAATCTAACTGAGGCTTGGAGGAGGGTCATAGGGGGAGGAGCCAGTGCACACCAGGTAGTCCTAAAGCTTTTACTTTTGTGCCCTGTCTCCTGCGGAGCCGCTATTCCCCATGGTCCTTACGGAGTTCCCAGCATCCACCAGGACGTCAGAGAAAATGGCTTTTGCACAGAAATATCATACATCCAGTTCCAATATTACCAGGAAAGCCAAAATTGTGGTCCTTGGTGGCATTGGTTCCCGATTTTAGGTACCACTATTTTGCAGATTTCTTCACATCACAGAAACCTGAAGGACTGGCTTGTGCATAATGACATTTCAAAATGTCAATGAGAGTATTAGTACCTTCCTAACTATAAGCCAGGCTGCTATAAATGCACTGGGTGCATTACAGGCTGGATACACGAAAGTGGTAATTTTGTCACCCACCTGCGTTCTGGTGGGTGTGGATCATCAAACTGACAGTGTCTAGGTCAACAATGTTTAGGTCGACCACTATAGGTCGACAGTCACTAGGTCGACAGGGCCTGAAAGTCGACAGGCTTTCTAGGTCGACAGGTCAAAAGGTCGACATGAGATATAAGATATATGGCATGCGATTGATGAAGCCACTATACATCGCATGCAATATATCGTACGGCATACAATTGTACCATGGGATATATCTGATGGGCTGGATAGAGGGCTACGGGGGTTGGGAGTGTCCTGAGAATGCCAGTCAAACTTTCCTGTGATACATCGCATGCGATATGTCACATGCACAAAAAACACACTTTTTTCATTGCATTCCATCCAATTCCGATATATCATTAGTGCAGCACCAACGACCTAGGGGATCCTATCCAACAGCCACGGGAACACGCATCAGATTGGATACGATCTAAAACACATACGATTTTACACAATTTCATACACTATATCAGACTGATATATCGGAATTGTATGAGATCGTGTAAAATCATACTAGTGTATGGGGCCCTTCAGAGATGGTGGAAAAAATCTTGCGAACTGCTCCAACTTGAGAAACGTTGGATTCACCGTTTAAACAGGATTGCCCTTTTGTCTCTGAATGAGGCTTTAAGCATTCATTGCTTTTTAAAGCCTGCAGTTTGACATTTCCTTTCTATACATTTTTTTACTTTGAGCCATTCAGATTTTTTATTTTGGTTATAATCTTCCTTTACAGTTATTTATGCTATAGTGCAGTTAGGTAGACATTTTCGCACTTTGAATTATCTTTCAAGATATTTTTATATATTCCAATTTTGAATAATTTCATAATCATTATTTTCGGTTCTTTAGAGCAGTGGTTCCCAACCTCGGTCCTTGAGTGCACCCAACAGTTCATGTTTTCCAGGTCTCCTCACAGGATTGCAAGTGAAGTAATTTTCTCCACCTGTAGGTCTTTTAAAATATGTCAGTGAGTAATTAATACACCTGTGCACCTGCTAGGTGACCTGGAATACATGAACTGTTGGGGGTACTTGAGGACCGAGGTCGGGATCCACTACTTTAGAGAGGTCATTATTAATATCAGTGCTTCCAGCATTATGTGTATACTAGTTACCAGCCCATCAAAATGACAGAACATCATAACAGTAATATCAGCACTAGCGGCTGTGCACACCCAAATGTGCAAAGCACTGGCCGCTGACGTGCAAAACATTTGAATTCCCCCCATAGAGTTGAGGAGTAGCGTTCGCCTTTTCTTATATAGGATTGGTACAGGTATTTATATTTATGTGCTGCCCTCAAGTGTCCAATTGTAGATTTACATGCTCCATGTTCTCTCTGTAACCACTTACCTTAGCAAACAGCAGCTGTAACGAATGTAAAATGGGCCACAAGAAAAATACATATCACCCATTTCTGATGTCATATTCCACACATTTACAAATTCTACTTGTAATAACCAAAACTGGGATGAAAAATTAAACATTTGACTTTTCTTATGTTGCCTAGCAACAGACCGCTTTGTTACACAAGATGATTTGCGGTAGACAAGACCAATGTTATTACATCTTAGCCCCCAAGTAAAAACCACAGGGCCACCCAGCCAGGGAAGTTAACGAGGCAGCTGATACCAAGATAAAAACATGAACATTTTTGTAGTAAAATTGAAAATGTCAAACCCGCAAAATCTCCTAAACTTTTCAGAGTGGTCCTCTCACACTAATGTCCAGATTTATCAAGCCTTGGAGAGAAATAAATAGCACGGTGATAAATTACAAACCAATCAGCTCCTGTCACTTTTCAAACACAGCCTGTAACATGGCAGTTAGGGGCTGATTGGCTGGTACTTTATCACCGTGCAATTTATCACTGTCCAAGGCTTGATAAATGAGCCCCTATTAGTTTAAGATCCCTGCTGTAGACTATATTTAAACCTCCAAATGCCTAAAGAAACACACAGTGGAGACATCCATAGGCACGGCTGCCATAATATCCCTTTAATCTGGGATGGGTGTGGTATAATAGATAGATAGTGTCTAGTTAGACAGTCAATGGATAGACACCATATGTTAGATAGACATTAGGTTGACAGGGTCAAAGGTCAACAGGGTCAAAAGGTCGACATGAAAAAAGGTAGACAGTACAAAAGGTTGACGGGGTCAAAAGGTCAACATGAAAATGGTCGACATAAAAAAGGTAGACACCATATTTTTTGCATTTTTGTGGTTTGTGTGGATAGTTTTGTCATCTGGGACCCCCAATTGTAGAAAGGCATCCGCTCGCCTCGCTGCGCTCGCCACAAGGTTTGTAACCAACTCTATGCCGACATGGATAGAGAAGGTATGAAATAGTCCAAAAAAAGTTAAATTAAAAAAAACACATTTGTTTATCTTTTTCATGTTGACCTTTTGACCCTGTCGACCTAATGTCTGTCTAACATATGGTGTCTATCTATTGACTGTCTAACTAGACACAGTCTATCAACCGGATACCATCTGGAATACCTACCTATGACTTTTACAGGTTCTATGGCTGATGTAAACCAAGGGAAAGGCAAGCTTCAATTAGCCAGTCAAAAAATAAGAATTTACTTACCGATAATTCTATTTCTCGTAGTCCGTAGTGGATGCTGGGGACTCCGTAAGGACCATGGGGAATAGCGGCTCCGCAGGAGACTGGGCACATCTAAAGAAAGCTTTAGGACTATCTGGTGTGCACTGGCTCCTCCCCCTATGACCCTCCTCCAAGCCTCAGTTAGGATACTGTGCCCGGACGAGCGTACACAATAAGGAAGGATTTTGAATCCCGGGTAAGACTCATACCAGCCACACCAATCACACCGTACAACTTGTGATCTGAACCCAGTTAACAGCATGATAACAGAGGAGCCTCTAGAAAAGATGGATCACTACAGCAATAACCCGATTTTTTGGTAACAATAACTATGTACCAGTATTGCAGACAATCCGCACTTGGGATGGGCGCCCAGCATCCACTACGGACTACGAGAAATAGAATTATCGGTAAGTAAATTCTTATTTTCTCTAACGTCCTAAGTGGATGCTGGGGACTCCGTAAGGACCATGGGGATTATACCAAAGCTCCCAAACGGGCGGGAGAGTGCGGATGACTCTGCAGCACCAATTGAGAGAACTCCAGGTCCTCCTCAGCCAGGGTATCAATTTTGTAGAATTTTACAAACGTATTTGCTCCTGACCAAGTAGCTGCTCGGCAAAGTTGTAAAGCCGAGACCCCTTGGGCAGCCGCCCAAGATGAGCCCACCTTCCTTGTGGAGTGGGCATTTACAGATTTTTGGCTGTGGCAGGCCTGCCACAGAATGTGCAAGCTGAATTGTACTACAAATCCAACGAGCAATCGTCTGCTTAGAAGCAGGAGCACCCAGCTTGTTGGGTGCATACAGGATAGACAGCGAGTCAGATTTTCTGACTCCAGCCGTCCTGGAAACATATATTTTCAGGGCCCTGACAACGTCTAGCAACTTGGAGTCCTCCAAGTCCCTAGTAGCCGCAGGCACCACAATAGGTTGGTTCAGGTGAA
Organism: Pseudophryne corroboree; assembly: GCF_028390025.1. NCBI lineage: Eukaryota > Metazoa > Chordata > Amphibia > Anura > Myobatrachidae > Pseudophryne > Pseudophryne corroboree. The sequence continues at coordinate 565,087,123 of NC_086447.1, read as the reverse complement.
ACGCTGAAACCACCTTAGGGAGAAACTGAGGACGAGTCCTCAATTCCGCCCTGTCCGAATGGAAAATCAGATAAGGGCTTTTACAGGATAAAGCCGCCAATTCTGACACGCGCCTGGCCCAGGCCAGGGCCAACAGCATGACCACTTTCCATGTGAGATATTTTAACTCCACAGATTTAAGTGGTTCAAACCAATGTGACTTTTGGAACCCAAAAAACTACATTGAGATCCCAAAGTGCCACTGGAGGCACAAAAGGAGGCTGTATATGCAGTACCCCTTTTACAAACGTCTGAACTTCAGGGACTGAAGCTAGTTCTTTTTGGAAGAAAATTGACAGGGCCGAAATTTGAACCTTAATGGACCCCAATTTCAGGCCCATAGACACTCCTGTTTGCAGGAAATGTAGGAATCGACCCAGTTGAATTTCCTCCGTCGGGCCTTACTGGCCTCGCACCACGCAACATATTTTCGCCAAATGCGGTGATAATGTTTTGCGGTTACATCCTTCCTGGCTTTGATCAGGATAGGGATGACTTCATCCGGAATGCCTTTTTTCCTTCAGGATCCGGCGTTCAACCGCCATGCCGTCAAACGCAGCCGCGGTAAGTCTTGGAACAGACAGGGTCCTTGTTGGAGCAGGTCCCTTCTTAGAGGTAGAGGCCACGGATCCTCCGTGAGCATCTCTTGAAGTTCCGTTTACCAAGTCCTTCTTGGCCAATCCGGAGCCACGAATATAGTGCTTACTCCTCTCCATCTTATCAATCTCAGTACCTTGGGTATGAGAGGCAGAGGAGGGAACACATACACTGACTGGTACACCCACGGTGTTACCAGAGCGTCTACAGCTATTGCCTGAGGGTCCCTTGACCTGGCGCAATACCTGTCGAGTTTTTCCCAACGGTTTATAATCATGTGGAAGACTTCTGGGTGAAGTCCCCACTCTCCCGGGTGGAGGTCGTGCTGAGGAAGTCTGCTTCCCAGTTGTCCACTCCCGGAATGAATACTGCTGACAGTGCTATCACATGATTTTCCGCCCAGCGAAGAATCCTTGCAGCTTCTGTCATTGCCCTCCTGCTTCTTGTGCCACCCTGTCTGTTTACGTGGGTGACTGCCGTGATGTTGTCCGACTGGATCAACACCGGCTGACCTTGAAGCAGAGGTCTTGCTAAGCTTAGAGCATTGTAAATGGCCCTTAGCTTCCGGATATTTATGTGAAGTGATGTATCCAGGCTTGACCCTAAGCCCTGGATATTCCTTCCCTGTGTGACTGCTCCCCAGCCTCGCAGGCTGGCATCCGTGGTCACCAGGACCCAGTCCTGAATGCCGAATCTGCAGCCCTCTAGAAGATGAGCACTCTGCAACCACCACAGGAGGGACACCCTTGTCCTTGGTGACAGGGTTATCCGCTGATGCATCTGAAGATGCGACCCGGACCATTTGTCCAGCAGGTCCCACTGGAAAGTTCTTGCGTGGAATCTGCCGAATGGGATTGCTTCGTAGGAAGCCACCATTTTACCCAGAACCCTTGTGCATTGATGCACTGAGACTTGGCTCGGTTTTAGGAGGTTCCTGACTAGCTCGGATAACTCCCTGGCTTTCCCCTCCGGGAGAAACACCTTTTTCTGGACTGTGTCCAGGATCATCCCTAGGAACAGAAGACAAGTCGTCGGAACCAGCTGCGATTTTGGAATATTGAGAATCCAATCGTGCTGCCTTAACACTACCTGAGATAGTGCTACACCGACCTCCAACTGTTCCCTGGATCTTACCCTTATCAGGGAATCGTCCAAGTAAGGGATAACTAAAATTCCCTTCCTTCGAAGGAATATCATCATTTCGGCCATTACCTTGGTAAAGACCCGGGGTGCCGTGGACCATCCATACGGCAGCGTCTGAACTGATAGTGACAGTTCTGTACCATAAACCTGAGGTACCCTTGGTGAGAAGGGTAAATTTTGACATGAAGGTAAGCATCCTTGATGTCCCGAGACATCATGTAGTCCCCTTCTTCCAGGTTCGCAATCACTGCTCTGAGTGACTCAATCTTGAATTTGAACCTCTGTATGTAAGTGTTCAAAGATTTTAGATTTAGAATCGGTCTCACCGAGCCGTCCGGCTTCGGTACCACAACAGTGTGGAATAATACCCCATTCCCTGTTGCAGGAGGGGTACCTTGATTATCACCTGCTGGGAATACAGCTTGTGAATGGCTTCCAAAACTGTCTCCCTGTCAGAAGGAGACATCGGTAAAGCCGACTTTAGGAAAACGGCGAGGGGGAGACGTCTCGAATTCTAATTTGTACCCCTGAGATATCACCTGAAGGATCCAGGGGTCTACTTGCGAGTGAGCCCACTGCGCGCTGAAATTCATTGAGACGGGCCCCCCACCGTGCCTGATTCTGCTTGTAAAGCCCCAGCGTCATACTGAGGGCTTGGCAGAGGCGGGAGAGGGTTTCTGTTCCTGGGAACTGGCTGATTTCTGCAGCCTTTTTCCTCTCCCTCTGTCACGGGGCAGAAATGAGGAACATTTTGCCCGCTTGTCCACGAAAAGACTGCGCCTGATAATACGGCGTCTTCTCATGTTGAGAGGCGACCTGGGGTACAAACGTGGATTTCCCAGCTGTTGCCGTGGCCACCAGGTCTGAAAGACCGACCCCAAATAACTCCCCTTATTAAGGCAATACTTCCAAATGCCGTTTGGAATACGCATCACCTGACCACTGACGTGTCCATAACCCTCTACTGGTAGAAATGGACAACGCACTTAGACTTGATGCCAGTCGGCAAATATTCCGCTGTGCATCACGCATATATAGAAATGCATCTTTTAAATGCTCTATAGGCAAAAATATACTGTCCCTATCTAGGGTATCAATATTTTCAGTCAGGGAATCCGACCACGCCAACCCAGCACTGCACATCCAGGCTGAGGCGATTGCTGGTCGCAGTATAACACCAGTATGTGTGTAAATACATTTTAGGATACCCTCCTGCTTTCTATCAGCAGGATCCTTAAGGGCGGCCATCTCAGGAGAGGGTAGAGCCCTTACAAGCGTGTGAGCGCTTTATCCACCCTAGGGGGTGTTTCCCAACGCACCCTAACCTCTGGCGGGAAAGGATATAATGCCAATAACATTTTAGAAATTATCAGTTGTTATCGGGGGAAAACCACGCATCATCACACACCTCATTTAATTTCTCAGATTCAGGAAAACTACAGGTAGTTTTTCCTCACCGAACATAATACCCCTTTTTGGTGGTACTCGTATTATCAGAAATGTGTAAAACATTTTTCATTGCCTCAATCATGTAACGTGTGGCTCTACTGGAAGTCACATTTGTCTCTTCACCGTCGACACTGGAGTCAGTATCCGTGTCGGCGTCTATATCTGCCATCTGAGGTAACGGGCGCTTTAGAGCCCCTGACGGCCTATGAGACGTCTGGACAGGCACAAGCTGAGTAGCCGGCTGTCTCATGTCAACCACTGTCTTTTATACAGAGCTGACACTGTCACGTAATTCCTTCCAACAGTTCATCCACTCAGGTGTCGACCCCCTAGAAGGTGACATCACTATTACAGGCAATCTGCTCCGTCTCCACATCATTTTTCTCCTCATACATGTCGACACAAACGTACCGACATACAGCACACACACAGGGAATGCTCTGATAGAGGACAGGACCCCACTAGCCCTTTGGGGAGACAGAGGGAGAGTTTGCCAGCACACACCAAAGCGCTATATATAGACAGGGATAACCTTATATAAGTGTTTTTCCCCTTATAGCTGCTGTATTGTTAATACTGCGCCTAATTAGTGCCCCCCTCTCTTTTTTCACCCTTTCTGTAGTGTAGTGACTGCAGGGGAGAGCCAGGGGAGCTTCCTTCCAACGGAGCTGTGAGGGAAAATGGCGCCAGTGTGCTGAGGAGATAGGCTCCGCCCCTTTTTCGCGGACTTTTCTCCTGCTTTTTTATGGATTCTGGCAGGGGTTAAAATTCATCCATATAGCCCTGGGGGCTATATGTGATGTATTTTCGCCAGCCAAGGTGTTTTTATTGCTGCTCAGGGCGCCCCCCCCTAGCGCCCTGCACCCTCAGTGACCGAAGTGTGAAGTGTGCTGAGGAGCAATGGCGCACAGCTGCAGTGCTGTGCGCTACCTTGGTGAAGACAGGAGGTCTTCTGCCGCCGATTTTCCGGACCTCTTCTGTCTTCTGGCTCTGTAAGGGGGCCGGCGGCGCGGCTCTGGGACCCATCCATGGCTGGGCCTGTGATCGTCCCTCTGGAGCTAATGTCCAGTAGCCTAAGAAGCCCAATCCACTCTGCACGCAGGTGAGTTCGCTTCTTCTCCCCTTAGTCCCTCGATGCAGTGAGCCTGTTGCCAGCAGGTCTCACTGAAAATAAAAAACCTAAACTAAAACTTTCACTAAGAAGCTCAGGAGAGCCCCTAGTGTGCACCCTTCTCGTTCGGGCACAGAGATCTAACTGAGTCTTGGAGGAGGGTCATAGGGGGAGGAGCCAGTGCACACCAGATAGTCCTAAAGCTTTCTTTAGATGTGCCCAGTCTCCTGCGGAGCCGCTATTCCCCATGGTCCTTACGGAGTCCCCAGCATCCACTTAGGACGTTAGAGAAAAGCTGTGTAATTCATGTGTTTCAGATTAAAGATATTATGGCACCGCTGTCCATATGGTATAAACGAAGACCACAGTTAATTCCATGGCTACAACCAATGTCCCATTACACATTTAATTTAATAAATCTGAAAGCCTTTGTTTGCATTTAAAATAAGATTTTACTTACCGATAAATCTATTTCTCGTAGTCCGTAGTGGATGCTGGGGACTCCGTCAGGACCATGGGGATTAGCGGCTCCGCAGGAGACAGGGCACAAAAATAAAGCTTTAGGATCAGGTGGTGTGCACTGGCTCCTCCCCCTATGACCCTCCTCCAAGCCTCAGTTAGGATACTGTGCCCGGACGAGCGTACACAATAAGGAAGGATTTTGAATCCCGGGTAAGACTCATACCAGCCACATCAATCACACCGTACAACTTGTGATTTGAACCCAGTTAACAGTATGACAACGTAGGAGCCTCTGAACAGACGGCTCACAACAAGAACAACCCGATTTTTTTGTAACAATAACTATGTACAAGTATTGCAGACAATCCGCACTTGGGATGGGCGCCCAGCATCCACTACGGACTACGAGAAATAGATTTATCGGTAAGTAAAATCTTATTTTCTCTAACGTCCTAGTGGATGCTGGGGACTCCGTCAGGACCATGGGGATTATACCAAAGCTCCCAAACGGGCAGGAGAGTGCGGATGACTCTGCAGCACCGAATGAGAGAACTCCAGGTCCTCTTTAGCCAGGGTATCAAATTTGTAAAATTTTACAAACGTGTTCTCCCCCGACCACGTAGCTGCTCGGCAGAGTTGTAATGCCGAGACCCCTCGGGCAGCCGCCCAGGATGAGCCCACCTTCGTTGTGGAATGGGCCTTGACAGATTTAGGCTGTGGCAGGCCTGCCACAGAATGTGCAAGTTGAATTGTGCTACAAATCCAACGAGCAATCGTCTGCTTAGAAGCAGGAGCACCCAGCTTGTTGGGTGCATACAGTATAAACAGCGAGTCAGATTTTCTGACTCCAGCCGTCAATGAAATATATATTTTCAATGCCCTGACAATGTCCAGCAACTTGGAATCCTCCAAATCGCTAGTAGCCGCAGGCACCACAATAGGCTGGTTCAGGTGAAACGCTGACACCACCTTAGGCAGAAAATGAGGACGCGTCCTCAGTTCTGCCCTGTCCGAATGGAAAATCAGATATGGGCTTTTATACGATAAAGCCGCCAATTCTGACACTCTCCTGGCTGAAGCCAGGGCCAGTAGCATGGTTACTTTCCATGTAAGATATTTCAAATCCGCCGATTTGAGTGGCTCAAACCAATGGGATTTGAGAAAATCCAAAACTACATTAAGGTCCCACGGAGCCACTGGGGGCACAATCGGGGGCTGTATATGTAGTACTCCTTTTACAAAAATCTGGACTTCAGGAACTGAAGCCAATTCTTTCTGGAAGAAAATCGACAGGGCCGAAATTTGAACCTTAATGGACCCCAACTTGAGGCCCATAGAGAATCCTGTTTGCAGGAAATGTAGGAATCGACCCAATTGAAATTCCTCCGTGGGGGCCTTCCTGGCCTCGCACCACGCAACATATTTTCTCCAAATGCGGTGATAATGTTGTGCAGTCACCTCCTTCCTGGCTTTAACCAGTGTAGGGATGACCTCTTCCGGAATGCCTTTTTCCTTTAGAATTCGGCGTTCAACCGCCACGCCGTCAAACGCAGCCGCGGTAAGTCTTGGAATAGACACGGTCCCTGCTGAATCAGGTCCCGTCTTAGAGGTAGAGGCCACGGATTTTCCGTGAGCATCTCCTGAAGTTCCGGGTACCAAGTTCTTCTTGGCCAATCCGGAGCCACGAGTATCGTTCTTACTCCCCTTCGCCGTATAATTCTCAGTACTTTGGGTATGAGAGGCAGAGGAGGAAACACATACACTGACTGGAACACCCACGGTGTTACCAGAGCGTCCACAGCTATTGCCTGAGGGTCTCTTGACCTGGCGCAATACCTGTCCAGTTTTTTGTTGAGGCGAGACGCCATCATATCCACCTTTGGTTTTTCCCAACGGTTCACAATCATGTGGAAGACTTCTGGATGAAGTCCCCACTCTCCCGGGTGTAGATCGTGTCTGCTGAGGAAGTCTGCTTCCCAGTTGTCCACTCCCGGAATGAACACTGCTGACAGTGCTATCCCATGATCTTCCGCCCAGCGAAGAATCCTTGCAGCTTCTGCCATTGCTCTCCTGCTTCTTGTGCCGCCCTGTCTGTTTACGTGGGCGACTGCCGTGATGTTGTCCGACTGGATCAACACCGGCCGACCCTGAAGCAGGGGTTTTGCCAGGCTTAGAGCATTGTAAATCGCTCTTAGCTCCAGTATATTTATGTGAAGAGACATCTCCAGGCTTGACCATACTCCCTGGAAGTTTCTTCCCTGTGTGACCGCTCCCCAGCCTCTCAGACTGGCATCCGTGGTCACCAGGACCCAGTCCTGTATGCCGAATCTGCGTCCTTCTAACAGATGAGCACTCTGTAACCACCACAGAAGAGACACCCTTGTCCGTGGCGATAAGGTTATCCGCTGATGCATCTGCAGATGCGATCCGGACCATTTGTCCAGCAGATCCCACTGAAAAGTTTGTGCGTGGAATCTGCCGAATGGGATTGCTTCGTAAGAAGCCACCATCTTTCCCAGGACTCTTGTGCATTGATGCACAGACACTTTTCCTGGTTTTAGGAGGTTCCTGACAAGTTCGGATAACTCCCTGGCTTTCTCCTCTGGAAGAAACACCTTTTTCTGAACCGTGTCCAGAATCATTCCCAGGAACAGCAGACGTGTTGTCGGGGTCAACTGAGATTTTGGGAAATTCAGAATCCACCCGTGTTGTTGCAGCACTACTTGGGTTAGTGCTACTCCGTCCTCCAGCTGTTCTCTGGACCTTGCCCTTATCAGGAGATCGTCCAAGTAAGGGATAATTAATACGCCTCTTCTTCGCAGAAGAATCATCATTTCGGCCATTACCTTGGTAAAGACCCGAGGTGCCGTGGACAATCCAAACGGCAGCGTCTGAAACTGATAATGACAGTTTTGCACCACGAACCTGAGGTACCCTTGATGTGAAGGGCAAATTGGGACATGCAGGTAAGCATCCTTGATGTCCAGGGACACCATAAAGTCCCCTTCTTCCAGATTCGCTATCACTGCTCTGAGTGACTCCATCTTGAACTTGAATTTTTGTATGTACAGGTTCAAAGATTTCAGATTTAGAATAGGTCTTACCGAGCCGTCCGGCTTCGGTACCACAAATAGTGTGGAATAATACCCCTTTCCCTGTTGTAGGAGGGGTACCTTGACTATCACCTGCTGAGAATACAGCTTGTGAATGGCTTCCAATACCGTCGCCCTGTCTGAGGGAGACGTTGGCAGAGCAGACTTTAGGAACCGGCGAGGGGGAGACTTCTCGAATTCCAACCTGTAACCCTGAGATATTATCTGCAGGATCCAGGGGTCCACCTGTGAGCAAGCCCACTGCGCGCTGAAATTCTTGAGTCGACCCCCCACCGTTTCTGAGTCCGCTTGTAAAGCCCCAGCGTCATGCTGAGGGCTTTGCAGAACCCGCGGAGGGCTTCTGTTCCTGGGAAGGAGCTGCTTGCTGCCCTCTCTTACCCTTTCCTCTGCCTCGGGGCAGATATGACTGTCCTTTTGCCCGCTTGTTCTTATAGGACCGAAAGGACTGCGGCTGAAAAGACGGTGTCTTTTTCTGTTGGGAGGGGGTCTGAGGTAAAAAGGTGGATTTCCCGGCCGTTGCCGTGGCCACCAGATCCGATAGACCGACGCCAAATAATTCCTCCCCTTTATACGGCAATACTTCCATATGCCGTTTGGAATCCGCATCACTTGACCACTGTCGTGTCCATAAACTTCTTCTGGCAGATATGGACATCGCACTTACTCTCGATGCCAGAGTGCAAATATCCCTCTGAGCATCTCGCATATAAAGAAAAGCATCCTTTAATTGCTCTAAAGTCTGTAAAATACTGTCCCTATCCAGGGTATCAATATTTTCAGTCAGGGAATCCGACCAGACCACCCCAGCACTGCACATCCAGGCTGAGGCGATGGCTGGTCGCAGTATAACACCAGTATGTGTGTATATACTTTTTAGGGTAGTTTCCAGCCTCCTATCAGCTGGATCCTTGAGGGCGGCCGTATCAGGGGACGGTAACGCCACTTGTTTTGATAAGCGTGTGAGCGCCTTATCCACCCTAGGGGGTGTTTCCCAGCGCGCCCTAACCTCTGGCGGGAAAGGGTATAATGCCAATAACTTTTTTGAAATTAGCCCTTTTCTATCTGGGTTAACCCACGCTTCATCACATACATCATTCAATTCCTCTGATTCAGGAAAAACTACAGGTAGTTTTTTCACCCCCCACATAATACCCCTTTTTGTGGTACTTGTAGTATCAGAGATATGCAAAGTCTCCTTCATTGCCGTGATCATATAACGTGTGGCCCTACTGGAAAATACGTTTGTTTCTTCACCGTCGACACTAGATTCAGTGTCCGTGTCTGGGTCTGTATCGACCGACTGAGGTAAAGGGCGTTTTACAGCCCCTGACGGTGTCTGAGACGCCTGGGCAGGTACCAACTGGTTTGACGGCCGTCTCATGTCGTCAACTGATTTTTGTAATGTGCTGACATTATCACGTAATTTCATAAACAAAGCCATCCATTCCGGTGTCGACTCCCTAGGGGGTGACATCACCATTACCGGCAATTGCTCCGCCTCCACACCAATATCGTCCTCATACATGTCGACACACACGTACCGACACACAGCAGACACACCGGGAATGCTCTATTGAAGACAGGACCCCACTAGCCCTTTGGGGAGACAGAGGGAGAGTTTGCCAGCACACACCCAAGCGCTATAATATATATGGGAACAACCCTATATAAGTGTTGTATCCTTATAGCAGCTTAAATATATTTATATCGCCAAAAAAGTGCCCCCCCTCTCTGTTTTACCCTGTTTCTGTAGTGCAGTGCAGGGGAGAGTCCTGGGAGCCTTCCTCACAGCGGAGCTGAGCAGGAAAATGGCGCTGTGTGCTGAGGAGAATAAGCCCCGCCCCCTATTTCGGCGGGCTCTTCTCCGGAATCTGTGAGATCTGGCAGGGGTTAAATACATCCATATAGCCTCAAAGGGCTATATGTGATGTATTTTTAGCCATAAAAAGGTATAATACATTGCTGCCCAGGGCGCCCCCCCAACGCCCTGCACCCTCCGTGACCGCTGTGTGAAGTGTGCTGACAACAATGGCGCACAGCTGCAGTGCTGTGCGCTACCTCAGGAAGACTGAAAAGTCTTCTGCCGCCTGCTTCTGGACCTCTTCCATCTTCGGCATCTGTAAGGGGGGTCGGCGGCGCGGCTCCGGGACGAACCCCAGGGTGAGACCTGTGTTCTGACTCCCTCTGGAGCTAATGGTGTCCAGTAGCCTAAGAAGCCAATCCATCCTGCACGCAGGTGAGTTCACTTCTCTCCCCTAAGTCCCTCGATGCAGTGAGCCTGTTGCCAGCAGGACTCACTGAAAATAAAAAACCTAAAAAACTTTTTCTAAGCAGCTCTTTAGGAGAGCCACCTAGATTGCACCCTGCTCGGACGGGCACAAAAACCTAACTGAGGCTTGGAGGAGGGTCATAGGGGGAGGAGCCAGTGCACACCACCTGATCCTAAAGCTTTATTTTTGTGCCCTGTCTCCTGCGGAGCCGCTAATCCCCATGGTCCTGACGGAGTCCCCAGCATCCACTAGGACGTTAGAGAAAATATGTTAGTGTGTCCTGCCTCCATTTATCCGATAGACCTAACTGTTCAAGCATTATGAAGAAACATTGGAAAGGGACTAATGTAATAATAGGACATTGTCACTGTGTTTGTACTGCCGGATGAAGCATTAGAAGTAATCCTAATTGTTGGATGTACATAAATCCATGAACCCATGTTTATTCACCTAATTACTGTTTAGAGTGCCATTCTTCATTGTGTGCCCTTTTAATATTACTTTTCTGCCACCCAACTCAAGCTAATCCTCAAAACTTGCTTCATTTGTTGGAAACTAAAGGTGCCTACACACGGTGCGATATGCACTTAACTTTCCTTATGATTTTTACTATATAGTCAAAATCGTAAGGAAAGTTGGTGCACATTGCACCGTGTGTAGACAACATGCGATGCCGATGCGCGGTCCCGCAGGATCGGCATCGCAAGAAAAATAGGATTTTAATACCTACCGGTAAATCCTTTTCTCTTAGTCCGTAGAGGATGCTGGGGTCACTTCAAGAACCATGGGGTATAGACGGGATCCGTAGGAGACATGGGCACTTTAAGACTTTCAAAGGGGTGTGAACTGGCTCCTCCCTCTATGCCCCTCCTCCAGACTCCAGTTATAGGAACTGTGCCCAGGGAGACGGACATTTCGAGGAAAGGGATTTATTGTTAAACTAAGGTGAGATTCATACCAGCTCACACCTCAAACACGCCGTACAACATGGCATTTATCACAACGCAAGTTAACGGCATGAACATCATCAGCAACAGGCTGACTATAAACGTAACACAACATGTGTGTAACCACAACTAATAACTGCAGATACCGTACGCACTGGGACGGGCGCCCAGCATCCTCTACGGACTAAGAGAAAAGGATTTACCGGTAGGTATTAAAATCCTATTTTCTCATACGTCTTAGAGGATGCTGGGGTCACTTCAAGAACTATGGGGTTTATACCAAAGCTCTAGAACGGGCAGGAGAGTGTGCGGATGACTCTGCAGCACCGATTGACCAAACATGAGGTCCTCATCAGCCAGGGTATCAAACTTGTAGAACTTCGCAAAGGTGTTTGAACCCAAGTAGCCGCTCGGCAAAGCTGTAATGCCGAGACCCCCCGGGCAGCCGCCCAGGACAAGACCACCTTTCTGGTAGAATGGGCCTACACCGATTTCGATAACGGCAATCCAGCCGTAGAATGAGCCTACTGAATCGTATGACAGATCAAGCGCGCAATAGTTTGCTTGGAAGCAGGAGCCCCAATTTTGTTGGGAGCATACAGGACAAACAGAGCCTCCGTTTTCCTAAACTGAGCCGTTCTGGACACATAAATTTTCAAAGCTCTGACAACGTCTAGAAACTTAGATTCCAGCAAGGCGTCAGTAGCCACTGGCACCACAATAGGTTGGTTCAAGTGGAATGACGAAACCACTTTCAGCAGAAATTGCTGACGAGTCCTCAATTCTGCTCTATCCTCATGGAAGATCAAATAAGGGCTCTTGTGAGACAAGGCCGCCAATTTAGACACCCGCCTTGCGGATGCCAAGGCCAATAGCATGACCACTTTCCAAGTGAGGAATTTCAACTCCACCTTTTGCAAAGGTTCAAACCAATGAGATTGAAGGAATTGCAACACCACGTTAAGATCCCACGGTGCCACAGGGGGCACAAAGGGAGGTTGGATGTGCAACACGCCTTTCACAAAAGTCTGAACTTCTGGAAGGTAGGCCAATTGTTTCTGGAAGAAAACCGATAAGGCTGAAATTTGTACTTTAATGGAGCCCAACTTTAGGCCCGCATCCACACCGGCTTGTAGAAAATGGAGAAAAGGTCCCAACTGAAATTCTTCCGTAGGAGCCTTCTCGGATTCACACCAAGACACGTATTTTCTCCAAATACGGTGGTAATGTTTAGACGATACACCTTTCCTGGCCTGAATAAGAGTGGGGATGACTTCCTTGGGAATACCCTTTCAGGCTAGGATCCGGCGTTCAACCTCCAAGCCGTCAAACAAAGTTGCGGTAAGTCTTGGAACACGCACGGCCCCTGCTGTAACAGATCCTCTCGTAGAGGAAGGGGCCAGGGATCTCCTATGAGTAATTCCTGAAGATCTGGATACCAAGCCCTCCTTGGCCAGTCTGGAACAATGAGGATCGCTTGAACCTTTGTTCTTCTTATGATCTTTATCACTTTTGGAACAAGCGGAAGCAGAGGAAACACGTACACCGACTGAAACACCCATGGTGTCACTAGGGCGTCCACCGCTGTTGCTTGAGGGTCTCTCGACCTGGAACAATATCTCTGAAGTTTCTTGTTGAGACGAGACGCCATCATGTCTATTTGAGGAATTCCTCAAAGACTTGTCACTTCTGCAAAGACCTCTTAGATGAAGACCCCACTCTCCTGGATGGATATCGTGTCTGCTGAGGAAGTCTGCTTCCCAGTTGTCCACTCCTGGAATGAAGATCGCTGACCGAGCGCTTGCATGCCTTTCCGCCCAGCGGAGAACCTTTGTGGCCTCTGCCACTGCCGCTCTGCTTTTTGTTCCGCCCTGGCGGTTTATGTACGCTACTGCTGTTATGTTGTCAGACTGAATCAGGACGGGCCGATTGCGAAGATGTTCCGCTTGCAGAAGGCCGTTGTAAATGGCCCTTAGCTCCAGAACGTTTATGTGTAGACAAATTTCCTGGCTTGTTCATCTTCCCTGGAAGCTTTCCCCCTGTGTGACTGCTCCCCAGCCTCGTAGACTCGCATCCGTGGTCACCAAGATCCAGTCCTGGATCCCGAACCTGCGTCCCTCTAGGAGGTGAGAGCTGTGCAGCCACCACAGGAGTGAGATTCTGGTCTTGGAAGACAGGATTATCCTTCGGTGCATGTGCAGATGGGACCTGGACCACTTGTCCAACAGGTCCTATTGAAACACTCTGGCATGGAATCTGCCAAACTGAATGGCCTCGTAGGCCGCCACCATCTTCCCCAGCAACAGAGTGCATTGATGGATCGATACTTTTGCTGGTTTCAGAATTTGTTTGACCAGGTTCTGAATTTCCAGAGCCTTTTCCACTGGAAGAAAAACTCTTTAATTCTGTGTCCAGAATCATTCCCAAAAACGACAGCCGTCTCGTCGGAACCAACTGTGATTTTGGCAAGTTTAGGAGCCAACCATGTTGCTGCAGAATTGTCAGGGAGAGCGTAATGTTCTGCAGTAATTGGTCCCTGGATCTCGCCTTTATCAGGAGATCGTCCAAGTACGGGATAATGGTGACTCCTTGCTTGCGCAGGAGAACCATCAGTTCGGCCATTACTTTGGTGAAAATCCTCGGAGCCGTGGACAGACCGAACGGCAACGTCTGAAAATGGTAATGACAATCCTGAACTGCAAACCTCAGGTAAGCCTGATGTGGAGGATAAATGGGAACATGTAAGTAGGCATCCTTTATGTCTACCGACACCATAAAATCCCCCTCCTCCAGACTGGAGATCACTGCCCAGAGAGATTCCATCTTGAATTTGAAGTTTCTTATGTAGAAATTTAGGGATTTGAGGTTCAGGATTGGTCTGACTGAGCCGTCTGGCTTCGGGACCACGAACAGGCTCGAATAAAAGCCTTCTCCCTGTTGCGACGGGGGAACCCTGACAATGACTTGATTGTGACACAATTTTTGTATTGCGGCGCATGCCACCTCCCTGTCCGGAAGAGAAGCTGGTAAGGCCGATTCGAAAAATCGGTGAGGGGGAACGTCTTGAAACTCCAGTTTGTACCCCTGGGACACTATTTCTAAAACCCATGGGTCCAGGGCGAACGAGCCCAGAACGGACTGAAGAGCTTGAGCCGTGCCCCCACCAGTGCGGACTCCCGCAGAGGAGCCCCAGCGTCATGCGGTGGATTTGGCAGAAGCAGGGGAGGAATTCTGCTCCTGGGAACCGGCCACGGCCGGTGATCGTTTACCTTTTCCCTTTCCTCTAGTAGCAAGGAAGGAAGACCCTCGGCCTTTTCTGTATTTATTGGGCCGAAAGGACTGCATCTGATAGTGGTGGTAAAAATGAAGACTTACCCGCAGTAGCCGTAGATACCAAATTAGCGAGGCCGTCACCAAACAATACACCACCTTTATACAGAAGAGACTCCGTAGCTTTTTTGGTGTCAGCATCAGCATTCCATTGATGAATCCACAATGCTCTCTTAGCTGAGACTGCCATGGCATTGGCCCTTGATCCCAAGATGCCAATATCCCTCGCATCTTCATTTAGGTAGACTGCAGCGTCCCTGAAATAACGTAGTGTCAAAAGAATGCTATCCCTATCCAGGGTATCTATTTCAGATGACAAGTTATCCGCCCATTTTTCGATAGCGCTACTCACCCACGCAGATGCAATGGCTGGTCTGAGTAGCGTACCCGTGGTGACATAAATGGATTTTAATGTATTTTCCTGCCTACAATCCGCAGGATACTTTAGGGCTGCCGTGTCAGGGGACAGAAAAGCCACCTTTTTTGGACAGCCGTGATAGAGCTTTGTCCACAACGGGGGGTGACTCCCATTTTTCCCTATCCCCAGAGGGAAACGGATACACCACTGGAATACTTTTGGGAATCTGAAACTTTGTCAGGATTTTCCCAAACCTTTTTACAAAGCGTGTTCAGTTCATGAGAGGGAGGAAACGTTACCTCAGGTTTCTTTCCTTTATACATACAGACCCTAGTATCAGGAACAGTAGGGTCCTCAGTGATATGCAATACGTCTTTTATTGCCACAATCATGTACTGAATGCTCTTAGCCAGTTTGGGATCTAATCTGGCATCACTATAGTCGACACTTGAGTCAGTGTCCGTGTCGGTATCCGTGTCTGCCAGCTGGGTAAATGAACGTTTTTGTGACCCCAAGGGGGTCTGGACTTGTAACAACACATCCTCTACGGATTTCTTCCATGCCTGATTCTGAGACTCAGATTTATCCAATCTCTTATTCATCAGAGCCACATTAGCATTAAGAGCATTCAAAACATTCACCCAGTCAGGTGTCGGCGGTGCCGACAGGGTCACTCCCACAGCCGTTTGTGTCCCTGACATAGTCTCCTCCTGGGAAGAGCCCTCCGCCTCAGACATGTCGGCACACGTGCTCTCAACACACGCACACACTGGCCTAAATGGGGACAGACCCACAGTAAAGCCTGTCAGAGGGACACAGAGGGAATTATTGCTAGCCCACACAACAGCGCCCAACCCGGTCTGAAACACCACAGAAATGCCCCAGACCTGCAGCGCTTTTATAATTCATCAACAATGCACCAAAATAGCTGTGCCCCCCCCCCCCCCCCCCCCCGTTTTTCACCCTGATACTCATGCAGCAGTGTGAGGAAGGACCAGCGTCTCTGCAGCCTTGTGAAGAGAACTGGCGCCGGGCTGTGTGCTGTGAGGGCTAAGCTCCACCCCCGTAATGGCACGCTTCACACCCTTCTTTTTATTAAATAATTTTTATACTGGCGGGGGTCCGGACAGTGCCCCTGCACTATGTCCACTCTTGCCAGTCCTTATGGAGGTCAGATATGCTGCCCAGGGCACACCCCCCCCCCACCCGCGCCCTTCACCCTGTAGTGCCGCTGTGTGTGGGAGCATGGCGCGTAGCGCGATCGCTGTGCGGTACCTCAAAGCCGTCACTGAAGTCTTCTTTTTCTTCTTCTGCTCACCTGTCTTCTGACTTCTGGCTCTGCAAGGGGGCTGACGGACGGCTCTGGGAATGAACCCCTAGGAATACCTAGTTGTCAAACCCTCAGGAGCTAATGGTGTCCTGTAGCCAAAGAAGCAGAGCCTTGAAACTCACAGAAGTTGGTCATACTTCTCTCCCCTCAGTCCCACGAAGCAGGGAGATTGTTGCCAGCAGTTCTCCCTGAAAATAAAAAACCTAACAAAGTATTTTCAGAGAAACTCAGTAGATCTCCTCGGTGTGCATCCAGTCTGCCTGGGCAAAGATTCTAAACTGGAGTCTGGAGATGGGGCATAGAGGGAGGAGCCAGTTCACACCCCTTTGAAAGTCTTAAAGTGCCCATGTCTCCTGCGGATCCAGTCTATATCCCATGGTTCTTGAAGTGACCCCAGCATCCTCTAGGACGTATGAGAAAATAGACTGCGCAGGCAGCCCAACATTGACATCGGTGGGGCCGCCGAATAGTCAGTGTTGAACAAACAGCGCATTGCGCCGTGTGTACACGGCTTAAGTATTACAAAAGTAATATAAATCTCTCTTGTGGGGGAAAAAAATACAATACAATGTTAGCATACACGAAGGTGTGAGACCAATCTCTGCAGCTGAGAAAAAGCAGCTTGCGATGCCTCTGTGCACAGGGCAGGAAGTAGTGGCAATGAGAGCCAGGGGTTGATGTACCACGGTGTGACACATGTAGTTGCAGGGAGCAGAGCCAGTGTGAGCCAAAAACAAATGAAAAATGTACCCAGGAAATGCCAGACGCAACAGCTAGTCTTCCAAAACTACTCTTTACTGGGTATGACAGTATTAATAAATCATAAGTATTTAGATACTGTATAGTTTCTAAGCATAAAAACTATTTTTCATTTTGTGTTAAGCATCAACTTTGGCAAATGTTTATTCCTTATTACATCATTTAGACTGGTCCTAACACAGATATTTATTATTGGTTATTTTATAACTGCCAAGTTCTATTTACAAAACAGTAATTGTTGCTACTTTTAAAGTTTAAAATTATTGATATACGATAGCTACACAGACTTGACAGAAGACAACAGTATTAACTGGCTGTACAGCTCCAGGGTGCGAACAATGTGCACAAATGTCAATGACAAATTCTCAGCACATTACGGAAAATAATCTTCACAACTAAAAGCCAAAGTGACTTAGGTGGAGATAGGGCAGGTACCCAACGGTGCGACTACTGCAAAAAATAATTTCCATCTTAGTAACCGTTATGTCTTCAGAGAATGCATCCCCAGCATCAGTTATGAAGAATTCTTGACTGAGTAAAGAGCAAATGTTTTCCAATACACAGATCCAACCCAGGAAACTTGGCTGTTGTATGTGCAGACAGCAGAAACAAGTATGAGCCTTTCTTAGTTTCTTAGAAGGACATCTCCTGGTGCAACATTACATATACAGGGCTGATAAAAATGAATGTATCCCTACTCAAAGCACTCTACAGGCTTAAACCACTTAACTGGCATGGTCAGATCTCGTGCAAGTACGCCGTTCCACCCTGTCCCCCCGTTTTTGACGAGGAGATCCGTTCTGCAGACGTACATAATATAATGTTTAAATATTTAAAAAAATACTTTTTCAGCTTTATTAAATAAAATACATTTTAAAAAAACAATGTTATTAACGCTTTTGAAGGGAAAAAATAAGATTTTACTTACCGATAAATCTATTTCTCGGAGTCCGTAGTGGATGCTGGGGTTCCTGAAAGGACCATGGGGAATAGCGGCTCCGCAGGAGACAGGGCACAAAAAGTAAAGCTTTTCCAGATCAGGTGGTGTGCACTGGCTCCTCCCCCTATGACCCTCCTCCAGACTCCAGTTAGGTACTGTGCCCGGACGAGCGTACACAATAAGGGAGGATTTTGAATCCCGGGTAAGACTCATACCAGCCACACCAATCACACCGTACAACTTGTGATCTAAACCCAGTTAACAGTATGATAACAGCGGAGCCTCTGAAAGATGGCTTCCTTCAACAATAACCCGAATTAGTTAACAATAACTATGTACAATTATTGCAGATAATCCGCACTTGGGATGGGCGCCCAGCATCCACTACGGACTCCGAGAAATAGATTTATCGGTAAGTAAAATCTTATTTTCTCTATCGTCCTAGTGGATGCTGGGGTTCCTGAAAGGACCATGGGGATTATACCAAAGCTCCCAAACGGGCGGGAGAGTGCGGATGACTCTGCAGCACCGAATGAGAGAACTCCAGGTCCTCCTTAGCCAGAGTATCAAATTTGTAAAATTTTACAAACGTGTTCTCCCCTGACCACGTAGCTGCTCGGCAAAGTTGTAATGCCGAGACCCCTCGGGCAGCCGCCCAAGATGAGCCCACCTTCCTTGTGGAGTGGGCCTTTACAGATTTAGGCTGTGGCAGGCCTGCCACAGAATGTGCAAGTTGGATTGTGCTACAGATCCAACGAGCAATCGTCTGCTTAGACGCAGGAGCACCCATCTTGTTGGGTGCATACAATATAAACAACGAGTCAGATTTTCTGACTCCAGCTGTCCTTGCAATATATATTTTTAATGCTCTGACAACGTCCAGTAACTTGGAGTCCTCCAAGTCACTTGTAGCCGCAGGCACTACAATAGGCTGGTTCAGATGAAATGCTGACACCACCTTAGGGAGAAAATGCGGACGAGTCCGCAGTTCTGCCCTGTCCGAATGGAAAATCAGATATGGGCTTTTGTAAGATAAAGCTGCCAGTTCTGACACTCTCCTGGCCGAAGCCAGGGCTAGAAGCATGGTCACTTTCCATGTGAGATATTTCAAATCCACCTTCTTTAGTGGTTCAAACCAATGAGATTTTAGAAAGTCCAAACCCACATTGAGATCCCACGGTGCCACTGGAGGCACCACAGGAGGCTGTATATGTAGCACTCCCTTAACAAAGGTCTGGACTTCAGGGACTGAAGCCAATTCTTTTTGAAAGAAAATCGACAGGGCCGAAATTTGAACCTTAATAGATCCCAATTTGAGACCCATAGACAATCCTGATTGCAGGAAATGTAGGAATCGACCCAGTTGAAATTCCTCCGTCGGAGCACTCCGATCTTCGCACCACGCAACATATTTTCGCCAAATTCGGTGATAATGTTGCACGGTTACTTCCTTCCTTGCTTTAATCAAAGTAGGAATGACTTCTTCCGGCATGCCTTTTTCCTTTAGGATCCGGCGTTCAACCGCCATGCCGTCAAACGCAGCCGCGGTAAGTCTTGAAACAGACAGGGACCCTGCTGAAGCAAGTCCCTCCTTAGAGGTAGAGGCCACGGATCTTCCGTGATCATCTCTTGAAGTTCCGGGTACCAAGTCCTTCTTGGCCAATCCGGAACCACTAGTATCGTCCTTACGCCTCTTTGCCGTATAATTCTCAATACTTTTGGTATGAGAGGCAGAGGAGGAAACACATACACAGACTGGTACACCCAAGGCGTTACCAGCGCGTCCACAGCTATTGCCTGCGGATCTCTTGACCTGGCGCAATACCTGTCCAGTTTTTTGTTGAGGCGAGACGCCATCATGTCCACCATTGGTCTTTCCCAACGGGTTACCAGCAAGTGGAAGACTTCTGGATGAAGTCCCCACTCTCCCGGGTGAAGATCGTGTCTGCTGAGGAAGTCTGCTTCCCAGTTGTCCACTCCCGGGATGAACACTGCTGACAGTGCTATCACATGATTCTCTGCCCAGCGAAGAATCCTTGCAGCTTCTGCCATTGCACTCCTGCTTCTTGTGCCGCCCTGTCTGTTCACATGGGCGACTGCCGTGATGTTGTCCGACTGGATCAACACCGGTTTTCCCGGAAGCAGAGGTTCTGCCTGGCTTAGAGCATTGTATATTGCTCTTAGTTCCAGAATGTTTATGTGAAGAGACGTTTCCAGGCTCGTCCATACTCCCTGGAAGTTTCTTCCTTGTGTGACTGCTCCCCAGCCTCTCAGGCTGGCGTCCGTGGTCACCAGGATCCAATCCTGTATGCCGAATCTGCGGCCCTCCAATAGATGAGCACTCTGCAACCACCACAGAAGAGACACCCTTGTCCTTGGAGACAGGGTTATCCGCAGGTGCATCTGAAGATGCGACCCTGACCATTTGTCCAACAGATCCCTTTGGAAAATTCTTGCGTGGAATCTGCCGAATGGAATTGCTTCGTAAGAAGCCACCATTTTTCCCAGGACTCTTGTGCATTAATGTACAGACACCTTTCCTGGTTTTTGGAGGTTCCTGACAAGCTCGGATAACTCCTTGGCTTTTTCCTCCGGGAGAAAAACCTTTTTCTGAACCGTGTCCAGAATCATCCCTAGGAACAGCAGACGAGTTGTCGGCATTAACTGGGATTTTGGAATATTCAGAATCCACCCGTGCTGTTTTAGCACTTCTTGCGACAGTGCTAATCCCATCTCTAGCTGTTCTCTGGACCTTGCCCTTATTAGGAGATCGTCCAAGTATGGGATAATTAATATGCCTTTTCTTCGAAGAAGAATCATCATCTCGGCCATTACCTTTGTAAAGACCCGAGGTGCCGTGGACAATCCGAACGGCAGCGTCTGAAACTGATAGTGACAGTTTTGTACAACGAACCTGAGGTACCCCTGGTGTGAGGGGTAAATTGGAACGTGGAGATACGCATCCTTGATGTCCAAGGATACCATAAAGTCCCCCTCTTCCAGGTTCGCTATCACTGCTCTGAGTGACTCCATCTTGAACTTGAACTTCTTTATGTACAGGTTCAAGGACTTCAGATTTAGAATAGGCCTTACCGAGCCATCCGGCTTCGGTACCACAAAAAGAGTGGAATAATACCCCTTCCCTTGTTGTAGAAGAGGTACCTTGACTATCACCTGCTGAGAGTACAGCTTGTGAATGGCTTCCAAAACCGTCTCCCTTTCGGAGGGGGACGTTGGTAAAGCAGACTTCAGGAAACGGCGAGGTGGATCTGTCTCTAATTCCAACCTGTACCCCTGAGATATTATCTGCAGGATCCAGGGATCTACCTGCGAGTGAGCCCACTGCGCGCTGTAATTTTTGAGACGACCACCCACCGTCCCCGAGTCCGCTTGAGATGCCCCAGCGTCATGCTGAGGCTTTTGTAGAAGCCGGGGAAGGCTTCTGTTCCTGGGAAGGAGCTGCCTGTTGCTGTCTCTTCCCTCGACCTCTGCCTCGTGGCAGATATGAATAGCCCTTTGCTCTCTTATTTTTAAAGGAACGAAAGGGCTGCGGTTGAAAAGTCGGTGCCTTTTTCTGTTGGGGAGTGACTTGAGGTAGAAAGGTGGATTTCCCGGCTGTAGCCGTGGCCACCAAATCTGATAGACCGACTCCAAATAACTCCTCCCCTTTATACGGCAAAACTTCCATATGTCGTTTTGAATCCGCATCGCCTGTCCACTGTCGCGTCCATAAAGCTCTTCTGGCCGAAATGGACATAGCACTTACCCGTGATGCCAGTGTGCAGATATCCCTCTGTGCATCACGCATATAAAGAAATGCATCCTTTATTTGTTCTAACGACAGTAAAATATTGTCCCTGTCCAGGGTATCAATATTTTCAATCAGGGACTCTGACCAAACTACCCCAGCACTGCACATCCAGGCAGTCGCTATAGCTGGTCGTAGTATAACACCTGCATGTGTGTATATACTTTTTTGGATATTTTCCATCCTCCTATCTGATGGATCTTTAAGTGCGGCCGTCTCAGGAGAGGGTAACGCCACTTGTTTAGATAAGCGTGTTAGCACCTTGTCCACCCTAGGAGGTGTTTCCCAGCGCTCCCTAACCTCTGGCGGGAAAGGGTATAATGCCAATAATTTCTTTGAAATTATCAGCTTTTTATCAGGGGCAACCCACGCTTCATTACACACGTCATTTAATTCTTCTGATTCAGGAAAAACTATAGGTAGTTTTTTCACACCCCACATAATACCCTGTTTAGTGGTACCTGTAGTATCAGCTAAATGTAACGCCTCCTTCATTGCCAAAATCATATAACGTGTGGCCCTACTGGAAAATACGGTTGATTCGTCACCGTCACCACTGGAGTCAGTGCCTGTGTCTGGGTCTGTGTCGACCGACTGAGGCAAAGGGCGTTTCACAGCCCCTGACGGTGTTTGAGTCGCCTGGACAGGCACTAATTGATTGTCCGGCCGTCTCATGTCGTCAAACGACTGCTTTAGCGTGTTGACACTATCCCGTAGTTCCATAAATAAAGGCATCCATTCTGGTGTCGACTCCCTAGGGGGCGACATCCTCATATTTGGCAATTGCTCCGCCTCCACACCAATATCGTCCTCATACATGTCGACACACACGTACCGACACACAGCAGACACACAGGAAATGCTCCTAACGAAGACAGGACCCACTAGCCCTTTGGGGAGACAGAGGGAGAGTTTGCCAGCACACACCAAAAGCGCTATATATAACAGGGATAGCCTTATAATAAGTGCTCCCTTATAGCTGCTTTATATATATCAAAATATCGCCATAAATTTGCCCCCCCTCTCTGTTTTACCCTGTTTCTGTAGTGCAGTGCAGGGGAGAGACCTGGGAGCCGTCCTGACCAGCGGAGCTGTGAGAGGAAATGGCGCCGTGTGCTGAGGAGATAGGCCCCGCCCCTTTTCCGGCGGGCTCGTCTCCCGCTATTTAGTGAATCCAGGCAGGGGTTAAATATCTCCATATAGCCTCTGGGGGCTATATGTGAGGTATTTTTAGCCTTTATATAGGTTACATTTGCCTCCCAGGGCGCCCCCCCCCCAGCGCCCTGCACCCTCAGTGACTGCGTGTGAAGTGTGCTGAGAGGAAAATGGCGCACAGCTGCAGTGCTGTGCGCTACCTTTAGAAGACTGCAGGAGTCTTCAGCCGCCGATTCTGGACCTCTTCTGACTTCAGCATCTGCAAGGGGGCCGGCGGCGCGGCTCCGGTGACCATCCAGGCTGTACCTGTGATCGTCCCTCTGGAGCTGATGTCCAGTAGCCAAGAAGCCAATCCATCCTGCACGCAGGTGAGTTCACTTCTTCTCCCCTCAGTCCCTCGTTGCAGTGATCCTGTTGCCAGCAGGGCTCACTGTAAAATAAAAAACCTAAGCTAAACTTTTTCTAAGCAGCTCTTTAGGAGAGCCACCTAGATTGCACCCTTCTCGGCCGGGCACAAAAATCTAACTGGAGTCTGGAGGAGGGTCATAGGGGGAGGAGCCAGTGCACACCACCTGATCTGGAAAAGCTTTACTTTTTGTGCCCTGTCTCCTGCGGAGCCGCTATTCCCCATGGTCCTTTCAGGAACCCCAGCATCCACTAGGACGATAGAGAAATAGTCAGTTAAGTGGCTTAGAAACTAGGGCAACGAGTACTTTAGTGGATGAACTAGCCATTTATTGAAAAATAAAAATAATTATGTCACCCTGTGACAATAAATTTGGAGTGCTACATTTATTCAATATGTCATCCAACCACAGTTTCCATTCGAGGAATGGCATTCTCTGTAGTAGCACATAAAATGTGAGGTGGTAGAGCCAGCACATGAAGTCTAAAGTTGTCTTTCATTTATGGTGGGGGACTGAATGGCATCCTTTTTGATACACCTGGTTCTTCAAAACACTGCATCTTAGGTCAGAAGCTGAAGGAAAAACAATTTGATCTAGGTCTTTACTGTCAGGATGGATAGGTATAGAAAGAGGATTGGTGGATCTGAAACAGAAAAAGCATGTAACCCTGCTTTCTTAACAGTTCTAAGATCCCCAAACCTATACTGTAAGTATTATTTTTCTTTTCCAGTTTCGATATAGATAATATTTGGGTGTTACAAGGTAATACTTTAGAAAAAATAATGCATGCTCTCACTGGACTAGTATCACTGACCTTAAACCTTAATCAGCTATGGAGAAAAAGAAAACTGAGGGACCATATGTACAGTACTTGTAAATACATTTCATCCACTGAACAGACTATTGGGCCTAATTCAAGGTCGATTGCAAAACAACATTTTCCTCTAATGGGCAAAACCATGTGCACTCCTGGTAGGGCAGATATAACATGTGCAGAGAGAGTTATACCCCTTTTCCACGAGCTCAAAAAACCTAGGGTTTTGCACGGGGGGGCGCATTTACCCGGGTTTTTTGGTAATGGAAAAGGCTCCCTCTGAAAAAACCTGGGTCAAGTGAATCCTACCCGGGTAGCTACTTCGGTTGGACCCGGGAATTACCTGGGTAAGCGTGTAGTGTAAACGGGTCATCTGACCCGGGACCCATTCACAGCATGTTAAGAGCCCATACCTCCCTGACCACAGTGTCCTGCAGGCGGTCGGGAGGTTAGGGAGGACAGCGCATGCTGTCAGCGCTGCTGTCTGTTCTGCGATGCAGACAGCAGCGCTGGCCGGGACAGTGTGTGCCGGAGGCTGGGGGCAGCCCAGCAGCTTCCAGAGTGCTGGGCTTGCCCCCAGCGTGACGATGGGCAGCATCACGTTGGGGGCGTGGCCTAATGGGACCGAGGCCATGCCCCGAGGGTCCCGATCCATCAGTTTTCCTGGTGCTTGGAGATGACGTCATCTCCAAGCGCCAGCCAGAAGACACTGCACCCGGGTACAGTGTAAACGGCACCGGCCCGGGATATTCCCTGGTCGGCGCCGTTGTGGAAAAGGGGTCCGTCTCGGGTCTGACCTGGAGCCGTGTTCCAAATCCAAGGTCAGATACAAGACTTCTAGTGGAAAAGGGGCATTATATTTGAGTGGGGTGTGTTCAAACTGAAATGTAAATTACAGCGTAAAAATAAAGCAGCCAGTATTTACCCTGCACAGTAACTCCCCAAAATCTAACTCTCTCTCCACGGTATATCTGCCCCACCTGCAGTGCACATGGTTTTTACCATTAGAGGAAAATGCTGTTTTGCAATCAACCTTGAATTAAGCCCATAGTATATAGTACAACTAAATTTGTAAAGTAAAAGGAAGATACAGAGTTTGCAGCATAATTAGTGTAAATTACTAAAAAGAGAAATGAATAGCAGCCAAACTCATAAAACAGCATATTTTCTCAATGATTTACTATCATACATCTCAAGTTAAGGACGACTCTACAATGGCAGCATACAATAAGGCATAACAGTAAAAAACCACCTGCCTAATATTGTATCAGTCACACTCGTTTCACCAAAACAGCTCTGACCTGCTGAGGCATGGCCTCCACAAGACTTCTGAAGGTGTCCTGTGGTATCTGCCATCAAGACGTTAGCAGCAGATAATTTAAGGCCTATAAGTTGCAAGGTGGGAACTCCAAGGCTGGGTGTACTTGGTCTGCAGCAATGTTTAGGTAGATGGTATGTATCAAAGTAACATCCACATCCAGGACCCAAGGTTTCCTAACTGAACATTGGGGGTTATTCTGACCCGTTCGCACACTGCAGTGTTTCGCAGCCGTGCGAACAGGGCAGAACTATGCATGTGCACGGGCGGCAATACGCAGGCGAATCGTTGCCTTCGACGGCCGTCACCGGGCAGTGACGAGAATAACTAAGAAAGCGTTTGCAGCGGCGAACGCAATTAGACCGACAGGAAGAGGCCAGCCGGGGGTGGCAACTGACCGTTTTCTGGGAGTGCCGAAGAAAACGCAGGCATATCCGGCCGAATGCAGGGAGGGATCCTGACGTCAACTCCAGGAAGGATTATCGCAGCGGGTGAGTAAGTCTTGAGCTGTGCAGAGAGTTGTGCAGTCTTTGCACAGCAGATCGCAGCCCTGCACACCTATTCCCCCCTCCCCTGTAGGCGGCGATTACTTGATCGCAGCAGTGCTAAAAGTAGCCTGCTAGCGATCAGGTCAGAATGCCCCCCATTGCCCAGATAATTAACTGCCATCGCTGGCTTGTCTTCTTCCCAGAGTGCCACTTTGTGCCATCTCCGGAGATAAAAGACGTATACATACAGGGTCATTCACATAATGTAATTCATCAGACCACCTTCTTCCACAGCTCCTTTATCCAGTTCTGGCACGCACATGCCCATTGTAAGCACTTTCAGCAGTGGAAAGAGGTCAGCATGGGCACTCTGAGTGGTCTGCAGATAAGGAGCAATGCCCTGTGTGTTCTGACACCTTTCTATCATTGCCAGCATTAACTTTTTTAACAATTTGTGCTACTGTAGTTCATCTGTTGGATCGGATCAGACAGGCTAGATTTTGCTTTCCACACAAATCAATAAGCCTTGAGTGCCCAAGACCCTGTCGCTAGTTCACCGGTTGTCCTTTCTTGGACCACTTTTGATAGGTGCTAACCACTGTATGCCAGGAAGACCAGCAGTTTTGGAGATGCTCTAACCCAGTCTTATAGCCATCACAATTTGGCCCTTGTCAAAGGGTCACTCTGGTGTGGAAATCCAAGCCCATACATACATACATACATACACATACATACATACATCATATTTATGGTAGGTAGCTTTCTTGTGTAGGTCCTTGCATTTGCTGACTACATATTAAATTGAACTCTATTCTATTATAGGTAAGTCCCGGATACATTTATATAATATGTCAGTATTAGGGATGTTGGGGACCATTTGGCCAAACATGTTAAGGATCTCATTTGTACTCTATGTAAAGTTGTAGAGTTTATTAGTATTGTTCTGATTACTAGTATTGTTCTGATTATCAGTATCCTCAGTGCCTAGAGTGTGCAGCTGAAATTCCAGTTCTGTAAAGATTTATTAGATCCAAGGTTATTAATTTGGTTCTGGACCTGAATTTTCTTATCCTGATAGGTGAAATAATATTTACTAATTATGCACGTAGTTTTGTCTGCCATCTAACCAAATTTTTTGGGAATTGGTTTTGGATATTAGGTAGCAGTGTGAATAAAAAGAATTGTCCACTGTTTCTTTAACAGTTACTTCAGCATTCGGTACATATGGAAGTAAAATCAAATACCTGCTACCTAAGCAATCTGCAAGTAATTCCCTTTGTCAGGGAGATCCAAAGTCAGATTCCTACGGCTGGTAGACATCAAGGGGACATCTACAATTTGTGAATAACCCTGAATGGTTGTACTTGGACAAGTCTCTTTAAATCTATATATTGAAATACTAAAGGAATTAGCATTCCCCTACTTAGAAGGTCCTGAAACTATGGAAGTTCACAAGGTATGCTGAGGCTCTTGTTGCTGAAGTGCCTTAATCATTACTTCCTGAACTACAAGGGGCACCTTGTACCACTGGTTAATTGATCAAGGTTATAAGAAGGCGTTGAATCTGGACTTAGGGGGATATCCAATTAGCCCCGGTAATTTACCGGGGTTAATTGTCCCGCCGGGGGCCATCTAATTAGCCCCGATAAGCCAGCACGAGCGGCGGCTTATCTGGGGTTACCTGATGCTGCACCGGGTGCCGGTTCCTGACAGCTCCCAGTGCAGCGCTGCAGTTTCGGCTCCCTCTGGTCACGACCGCTTCCCATGTGACCGGGGGTGGAGGAAGATGGGGGCTTCGGGTGGTGGCGCTACCCCGGCTTTTCCGCCGGGGGTTCAGCGCCAAGTGCCAACTCCTGGACCGCTGCACCCTCCCTGCAGTCCCAGCCTGCCGCTGCGGGCAAGGGACACTCAGGTTGCCGCCGTTAACGAGGATTTTGTTTCGCAGGTGAAACCAAATCCCTGGAAACAGCCCCATTTTCATGCGAAAACGTGGGCTGTTTCTACCCGAAAACACACAAGTTTCACTGAACCTGTGTGTTTTCAGGGGGTCAGTTTTTTTGTGTTTGTTTGTTTTTTTTACACGAGCGATCCATATTGGATAGCCAGTAAAAATAAAAAAAAATGCAGTTTTTCGGATCCTTAGCAGGGTGGTAGGAGTATGCTATGGTTTAGTTAAAAATATCATTATCGGATATAAGATGGTCCTACTTACATTTCACCAATGTAATGTTTCCCAACCTCAGCCCTCAGCACACTAGCAGGCCAGGTTTTGAGGATATCTATGCAGATAATTCAATCAAAATAACTAAGATACTAATTTTGTTACCTGTGCTCAAGCATGGCAATCCTTAAAACCTGGACTGTTAGAGTGCCTTCAAGACAGAGGTTGGGAAACACCGCTCTAAAGTCTTCTTAATGAGTCTCTCCCCATGATATAATGCTAAACTTCTTAATTTTGCCTATTTTTTTTATATACACAGTAAGCTCTCCATTGAGAAGCAAAAATAGGATTTTAATTACCTACCGGTAAACCCTTTTCTCTTAGTCCGTAGGGGTTATTGGGAATCCATTTAGTACCATGGGGTATAGACAGGTCCACTAGGAGCCATTGGCACTATAGAAGTTTGATTAGGTGTGCTGGCTCCTCTCTCTATGCCCCCCCTACCAGACTCAGTCTAGGAAACTGTGCCCGAGGAGACGGACATACTTTGAGAGAAGGATATAGAAAAAGGAAAGTGGTGAGATTTTGAACCAGCATAACCATAACAAGAGTAAAGCCATGCTAACCAAAACTTGTAAACAGTAATAGCAACAGTTGAACCAAACAACATTACTTAACCAAGTAACCGTGCATGAAGAATGAAGCACTAGGCGGGCGCCCAGTATCCCCTACGGACTACGAGAAAAGGATTTACCGGTAAGTAATTAAAATCCTATTTTCTCTTACGTCCTAGAAAATACTAAGAATCCATTTAGTATTATGGGGAAGTACCAAAGCTCCCAAACCGGATGGGAGAATGCTGAGGTTCCTGCAGAACTGATCGACTAAACGGAAGGTCCTCAGAGGCCAAAGTATCGAACTTATAGAACTTTGCAAACGTGTTCGAACCTGACCAAGTAGCTGCTAGGCAGAGCTGTAAAGCCGAGACAACGCGGGCAGCTACCCAAGAAGAACCCACTGACCTAGTAGAGTAGGCCTGTACAGATTTAGGAACCGGCAAGCCTGCCGTGGAATAAGCATGCTGGATAGTGAGCCTGATCCAGCGTGCAATGGACTGCTTTGAAGCAGGACACCCAATTTTATTGGGATCATAAAGAACGAACAGCGAGTCCGATTTCCTGTGACGAGCTGTTCTCTTTACATACACCTTCAAAGCCCTCACAACATCCAAAGACTTTGAAGTAGCAGAGGCGTCCGTAACAACCGGAACCACAATAGGTTGGTTTATGTGAAACGCTGACACCACATTAGGAAGAAATTGCAGCAGAGCCCTGAGTTCAGATCTGAACTCAAGGAAAATTAGGTAGGGGCTGTTGTAAGACAACGCCCCCAACTCCAACACGCATCATGCTGAAGCCAAGGCCAACAGTGTAACGGTCTTCCGCGTAAGGTACTTTACGTCTACCTCCTGTAACGGTTCAAACCAGTCCGATAGGAGGAAGTATAGCACCAAATTGAGATGCCAAGGTGCCGGGGAGGGGGGAAGGGGAGTACAAAGGGAGGTTGGATGTGCACCTTTCAAGAACGTCTGGACCTCAGGGAGAGAAGCCAATGTATTCTGAAAGAAAATAGACAAGGCCGAAATCTAGACTTTTATGGAGCCTAGACGTAGGCTCACTTCCACGCCCGACTGCAGAAAAACAGGAAAAGTCCCAGATGGAATTCTACCGCAGAGAATTGTCTGCTCTCACTCCAAGAGACATATTTCTTCCAGATACAGTGGTAATGTTTAGACGTTACCACTTTCCTGGCTTGAATCATAGTCGGGATGAATTTATTAGGAATCCCCCTCCTGGCTAGAGAGTCAGCTGTTCAACTTCCATGCCGTTAAATGTAGCCGCGGTAATTCTTAATAGACGAACGGGCCCTGTTGCAGAAGATCCTTGCGAAGAGGTAGAGGCCATGGATCTTCTTGAGAAGATCCGCATACCAGGCCCGAGCAATGAGGATTGATTGAACCTTTTCCCTTTTTATTCTTTTTAGAATTCTTGGGATCAGAGGAGGTGGAGGAAACATGTATACCAGCTGGTAGACCCACGGAGTTGTCAGAGCATCTGCCGCTTGTGGGTCTCTCAACCTGGAACAATACCGCTTGAGCTTCTTGTGGAGGCGAGAGGCCATCATGTCGATTTGTGGATATCCCCACTGATGTGTCAACCACCGGAACACCTCCAGGTGAAGGGTCCACTCCCCCGGGTGCAGGTCGTGTCTGCTGAGGAAGTCTGCTTCCCAGTTGTCTACTCCCGGAATGAAGACCGCCGACAACGCCACAGTGTGTCTTTCCACCCAGAGAATTCTTGACACCTCTGATATTGCTGCTCTGCTTTTTGATCTGCCCTGTCAGTTTATGTACGTCAGTGCCGTCACATTGTCCGACTGGACCTGAATTGCCTGATTCAGAAGAAGGAAAGCGGCTTGTCGAAGAGTGTTGTAGACAGCCCCGAGTTTCAGGATGATTATTGGAAGAACGACTTCCTGACTTGACCATCTTCCCTGAAACTGCACCCCCTGGGTGACTGCACCTCAACCTTTGAGGCTTGCGTCTGTGGTTAGCAGGATACAATTCTGAATCCTGAAACTCCGGCCCTCGACTAGGTGAGAAGTCTGTAGCCACCACAGAAGAGAGATCCTGGCTTTTGGCGACAGACGAATCCTCTGGTGCATGTGAAGATGCGATCCAGACCATTTGTCCAACAGATCCAGCTGGAAGGACCTTGCATGAAACCTTCCGTACTGAATCGCCTCGTAAGAGGCCACCACTTTCCCCAGAAGGCATATGCAGAGATGCACCGACATCCGGGTTGGCTTCAGGACAACTCGAACCATCGACTGGATTACCATTGCCTTTTCCAAGGGTAGGGATACTTCCCGAGTCTCTGTGTCCAGTATCATTCCCAGGAAAGGAAGCTTCTGTGTTGGTTCTAGATGAGATTTTGGTAGGTTCAGAATCCACCCGTGATCCAGGAGTAGTCTGGTTGAGAGGCCAATGTTCTCCAACAACTGTTCCCTGGACGGTGCCTTTATCAGAAGATCGTCCAGGCATGGAATTATGTTCACTCCTTGTTTGCGGAGCAGAAACATCATCTCTGCCATCACTTTGGTGAATACCCTCGGTGCCGTGGAGATACTAAATGGCAGGGCCTGGAACTGGTAGTGACAAGTCCTGCAGTGCAAACCACAGCTAAGCCAGATCGGAATATGAAGGAACACATCCTTGATATCCAGAGACACTAAGAATTACCCCTCCTCCAGACCTGTGATCACAGCTCTCAGAGACTCCATCTTTAATTGTTACACTCATAAGTACGGGTTCAACGATTTGAGGTTCAGAATCGGTCTTACCGAACCGTCCGGTTTCGGTACTACAAACAAGCTGGAATAGTAACCTGGTTTTGTAGATGAGGTGGAACTAGAACAATGACCTGGTCTGTAACAGTTTTTGAATGGCATCCTGTAAGGTTATTCTTGCCTCTTGTGAAACTGGTAAGCCTGATTTGAAGAATCTGTGAGGTGGGAGGTCCTGGAACGCCAGTCTGTAGCCCTGGGATATAAGGTCTATGACCCAGGGATCCTGGCACGATCTTGTCCAGATGTGACTGGAGAAGTTTAGCTGGGCTCCCACTCGACAGTCTTCCAGGCATTGCGGTCCTCTGTCATGCGGAAGGTTTGAGGAAGCAGAGCCTGAACTCTGTTCCTGTGAACCAGCAGTAGCTAGTTTCCGTGGTTTACCCCTAGCACCTCTGGCGGCGGTAGAGGAACCTCTGGCCTTGCCCCTAAACTTGGCCGTCCAAAAGGACTGTAAGATGGATCCTGAATAGGCCTTCCTAGCTGGAGGAGCTGTAGAAGGTAGGTATGTGGACTTACCTGCAGTAGCTTTGGAGATCCATTTGTCTAGTTCATCTCCAAATAAGGTCTCGTCTGTGAAAGGTAGGCCTTCCAAGCCCTTCCTGGAGTCCGCATCTGCAGTCCACTGGCGTAGCCATAGACCCCTGCTTGCAGACACTGCCATAGCTGTAGCGCATGCATTAAGCAAGCCTATCTCCTTTATGGCTTCCACCATAAAGTTCAGAGTTCTGTATATGTTGCAGGAGCAAAATAATCTACCCTTGAGGCAAGGTATCTAACCCTTCAATTAGGTTACCCAACCATTTAGTAGTGTTCACTCTAGGCTGTTTTAGCAGGGCGCCGCGCCCTGCCCGTTTTTTAACAGGCAAAACCTGCCCTGCCCCTTTTGCTGCGCCCTGCTAGAACAGCCGCCCGCTCCCTGCCCTCCCGGCGTGTATAGATGCCGTGCGCATGCACGCGGCATCCATTCACGCATTGGGAGAGGGCTGGGGGAAGCCCAGCACCGACGGAGGTGCTGGGCACGCCCCCAACAGTGACGTCGCCGGCCACAGACGCTCTCTATAGTAGCGTCTGTGGGCCGCACCGCCCCCTAAAATGACAAAGGCATGACCACGCCCCCTAATCTGCGTGGCCGCGCCCCCATTTCGGACGCGCGCACATGTGCCCCCGGACTCCGGCGCCCTGCCCCTTTTCACTCCTAGAGTGAACACTGCATTTAGCAATGGCTCGCGTAATCCACCCACATGCTATAGTGGGTCTCTGGGCCACCCCCGCAGCTGTATACAAAGATTTGAGCGTAGTCTCAATTTTGCAGTCAGCCGCGTCTTTTAGGGAGGCTGCATCCGGGACAGGCAATACAATTTTCCGTGAGAGCCTGGAGACCGATGCATCCACTACCGGTGGATTCTCCCATCTTTTCCTATCCTCAGGAGGAAAATGAAAAGATGACAACCGTTTAGGGATTTTAAATTTCTTATCTGGATTAACCCACGGTTCTTCAAACAGGGTGTTTAGTTCGTTTGACACAGGAAAAGTGGCTGAGGATTTATTTTTTATATTAAAATAAGATTTCTCACTCTCCTCTGTCACCTTATCAGGGATATTCAGAACCTCTCTGATAGCTTCTATGAGATCTTCTATTCCTTGCAACAGCGTACCCTCCCCCACCTCCAAGACTACTTTACCCCCCCTCCATTTCTGACCCTTCATCATCAGAGTCAGACTGCAGGATATGAGACAAAGTACGTTTTGCGGACAAATGGCAGTGGACTGAGACGCTGGTTTGGGAACTCAGTCTTAGACTGTCTTAAGTATTGCGTCTCTTTCTCATTCCGAGATAACTTAGAAGAAATGGAGGAAATAATTCCCCTAATGGAGTCCAGCCATGCTGGTTCAGCCCCACTAGTCTGGGTAGGGATACTACACTGAGTACACACTAGTGAACCCCCTGGAGAAGAGGAACACTGTGCTTTACATGAAACACAGTCTTTGCCTGACACACTGTAACAGTGACAGCACACACACACACAGGAAAAGGTTAAACACAATTAACCCACAAAGAGCCCTTCCAGGGAAACACAGATTATGGAACCAGCACACGGCGCCCTTATCGCTAATGCCAAGCTCAGCCAGGTCGCAGACCAAGTACTATGACATATAACATATGCTCCTGAGGAAGCTGGCGGTGACATAGTACCAGCGAAACGCGTCGAGCCACCCTTCTTTTTTGACCACGGGCACCTTATTGGCTTTCACTTGGAATTCTCTGGCAAACTCTGGGACTTTTGGAATCCTCAAGAATTACCTCTTACAACTTTGCTTGGAATCTCTGTTCACTCCCCTGCTGCCATTGGACCTCTATCTGCAATTGAGAACCAAGGGGACCCTCTTCTGAGATCATGGTAATATTTATAACCACAAATCTATGAGGAAAACTTGGAGGACTGAGTTCCAACCAGATTATCAGTGATTATTGCCCTCTTTCAATATTGAAGTGGTCTACAGCCAATCTGAGAGACTCTCAATTTGTTATAATTTATTTATTTTTCATCACTTTTAATAATATCTCTCAGTAAATACATGTGTTATATATACACTTTTTAGTACTATTTTTAATAAATGTGTGTTTTTTAATTGATACAATTGTATACGTTCTTTATTCTGAGATTCAGCCGGCGCCAGTATCCACTTCTTTTTATCTTGTTCTTTAACCTTTTGGGACTAACCATCCCTATACAGGCTGCCGTTGACAGCGCACTCGCTAATTTTCTTGTCATCCTTTATGATACTAAATAGATTCCCAGTATCCCCTAGGACATAAGAGAAAATTATTTTTCACAATGACTCAAAAAAGGTACCTTCCAGGAGACACTGGCTTACCTTATTACATTTTCCTGGCATTCTATATATTTGCAAGTCTCTGGCAATAGTGTGTACTCAAGTGAGTAGCTGGTGTATGTAACATTTATCATGACATGGCCTTACTTTAGAAACTTTAAATCATGGCACAGCTATTACTAGGGTGACAAAGAATAGAAGAGATTTATTAAGTAAACAAAGTGAAAAGCGGCACAAAAAAAAGCAGCATTTCACTTTGTAAATTTTCATCATATTTATATATTTTGAAGTGCCGGGACAGACCTTGTGGTAAAAGGTTGTTCCAGCAAAGAGATTTCAAACACCATTAGCAAAAGATGTTCTAATACTCGGCTCATATGCTGCTCAGTGTCAGGGATGTCAGACCAATGCTCATTGGCCAAGCCAGCAGGGGGAACAGAGAAGTGAGAGTCGACGAGAAGCGAAGAACGCCGTGCCCGCCAGAGCAGCGGAGAAAAGCGGCAACAGAGCGCCTCTCCCTATTTCTTGTTTCATCAGGTTAAGCATACATATGAACGCCATGAAGAGATGGCGCTAGGTTTCTCAAAAAAAGTTAAACATAGTAGCTCAAATACACCATTCCTGCACAGCGCCCAGTATATGTAATGGGGGCTGCAGGAATGGGACAGGAGAAAATAAAAAGGCAGCGAAATCCATAATTTTTCTGCATTTTACACGTAAATAAAAAGAAAACAAAAGTATGGCTTTCTATCGCTAAAATGCTGTACAAAAGCCATATTTTATTATTAAATAGACCCCTAAAACCTCCAATTCAGTGTATATTGAATATGCAGGAGAAAACAGTCACGTTAGACCTTAGACACGTACTCTGGGCATGCCAGGACACACGTTTCCTGATCCCGGCATTAAGCCTTTGCAATCAAAGTGTTTCTACAGATTTAGAATATATGATTAGCTATGTACAATATTAACTCGAAAGTCATATGTTCCCGATATGGGAAGAGCAGCTTTTGTGGCCCTTTCACAAGGAGAAAAAAATAAAATAAAAAGAACTCTAGAAGGGCAAATGCACTTCTCACCAAGTCACAGGGTTCCACTGAGTTTCACCAGATTAAGTCCCAGACCTTGTCGATGTGAACACTTCTTTCACTCAAAACATTCAAGAACTTTTCACAACCATTCATTTGCCACCAACTCCAAACATAGAATTTGACAGCCGATAAAAACCATATGGCCCATCCAGTCTGCACGTTAAAAGTACTAGGAATAGGTATTGGATTAGTGGTTATGGTATTATGTTTGTTTTAGCGGTCTGGATTAGGGTATTCAGGATAAAATCATGGGCGTTATATGAGCTGAAATGGTTTTTCGAGTCCCTCCAACCGCTGTGTAACCACACATGCCAGCATGCCTCACCACAGTGCTGCTTTTAGGGAATGCTAAAACTGTGACAGGGCATGCTGGGATGTGAAGAACCATAACAGCCGGAGAGCCACACAGTGAACATCCCTGTTAATCTATCAAATCCTCACCTCATGTACCCCTATGCCTGTACCCCACCTCATGTACCCAAATGACTTTACCCCACACCATGCGTGTGCTCTTTAATACATTTAGGTGGTATAATCACACCGTGCAATGCGATTTTGGATGCTCACATCATGACCACATTGCACTACAAATGCGATTGCTGATAAATGACCCCTTAGACTTTATTATAAGTAGATCAATGATCACTTCTTGTGATGGAGGCCTCAGGGGATGGTGGAAGTCTGACTAAAAGGGATGTTTGCATATAGCTGAGCTTAATTATTTATTTAGAATTTCCATTTCATCTTTATTTAATCAAGGTGAGGCCGAGAGATGGGTCCTAACTGTCATCTGAGAGGGAGACATCACCACCAACCCTGGAGAGGCACATGGCCCCAACATCCCGGGCAAGGCAGGTGCCCCAAGCACCTGAGAGGCAAGGGCCACAACCACCATCGGAGAGACATACACCCCCAACACCACCATTGGAGAGGCATGCGTCCCCACCACTACCATCGGAGAGGTTTTCTTAAAAAAAAAAAAAAAATATGTTGCCTAATAATATTACCACTGTTTCTGTTTATTTTTTCCAATTGGAGTGTCTATTATGCTGAATTAATTTTTGGGAGCTATTGTTTTATAGGAAGGATCGTTAAATGGGTCAGAGAAGCATATATTCATTATTTCCTGGCACGGGCACACACACAGCTTTCATATAGGAAATGAAGACACATTTGGGGGGTTTACAGGTAACCAGCCTTATAACGGCTTGCCGGTTTTGTGATCTTAGAACCAATTACAAAGCCCCCATGGTGTGCTTTGTGTTTGTTTTTTATGTCAGCCTTTACCATGCACACTGAAGGTAAAGACATTAAAATGATCAGCAAGACTTAATTTGCTGCCCTGAACAAAAACGATTTCCTATTTCCTGTAAAAGAAAATATACAGCCTAAAACTGCTGTGTGTGTCCCACTTTACATTAAAATATGCAAGGTGTTATGTTACTGTGATCCCATTCATCCCAAGTAATGCTTATTTCAGGGTGCAAACTGTTTATTTAGCATAGTCCTTTCACTGCACATTTTACCCTGGCCACTAGGGAACATATCTTGCAGGTGCAAATTGCATACTTTTCTGTTATGTATAAGGACCACAGTGTAGATGGGATGCAGTTCATTTCCTGGCTGTTGGGATATTTAATATTACAGATTCCCAGGACTGACAGAACTAGTCAAGAAAAATAGATGCAGGTGCACACTCTTGGCACTAAGAATACTCAGGGGTTAAAGTGAGCCGGAACGGGGCGGAACTGCGTTCCGTCAGTTCCTCTTGAAGACGGAACGCAGTTCCGCCTCCTCTGGCTCACCTAACTCGATGTCCCAGCGCTGCAGGGAGATGCCGGTCGCCCGCTGAGATTGCGTTACCAGCGGGCGCCCGGCTCACTCTCCACAGCGGAAGCCGGAGGCAGGAGCTCACTACTGAGCTCCGGCTTCCGGCTCTGTCAGTGCGCGCTATGGGAGAGACGTCATGACATCTCTCCCATAGTGCCGAGGAGCAGACGCCGAGAGGACTGCGGCGGGAGCGGGGCTTGGTGAGTATGGTGTGTCCCCCCCGTCCCTCCCTTATGTGTACTAGCGGCACTTTTACTGGGGGGGGGGGGGGCAAGCTACTGGGGGCAATCTACAAAGGGGCAAACTACTGGGGCGAAAACTACAGGTGGCATTACTGCAAGGGGGCTATCTACTGGGGGCTAAACTACATAGGGCATTACCACTGGGGGCTAAACTACAGGGGACAGGGCTAAACTACATGGGGCAAACTGCATGAGGGCTAAACTCAACTACTGGGGGAATTACCACTGGGAGGATAAACTAAAGGGGGGGGGGGGGGAGTAAACTACTGGGGTCATGACTGCAGGGGCATTACCAGTGGGGGCATAACTGCTGGGGCTAAACTACAGGTGGCATTACTACAGGTAACACTTTAACCACTGAGAATACTGATATTATTTTTGATAAACTCTTACAATTAACATGAAGTAAAAGAGAAGTTGTACGCACAAATTTGGCCAAAATTGTGGGTTTCTCTCACATATAAGAAAATTAAAACTTTATCATTAATCTGAATTTCCTAATCAAAACCACTTCATTCACAATCCAACACACAACTCCAGAATTCAGAAAAGCATCAATGTTATAGACACTTCCTGAAGTGCAGAACAAATATCCCCTGGCTTCTCAGACCTGCTGCAGTGACGCTGTGGTCTCTGACCAAAGCCATCACTGTCAAAATAGTACCCCACAATGCTGTGCGACTGGTATGCTGGAGCGCATGCGCCGGGGATTACAGTGCGGGAAGGGAGTTTAGTTAATTCCCAGCACAATTTGGCAGATCTCTGCAAGCAGGGTGGACTGATCATCAGTCCCAGCTGACACATGCTCCGCTGTGCTCTGCATGTTGGATGGAGGTATATGCTCATGGAGGTGGGGTGGTTATGAGATATATCACTAGTAGGTGTGATAAAGTTAAAATGATGCTGGAGGGAAAAGGGAGGGTAAAATAACAATAATAAAAAAAAAAATAAGATTTTACTTACCGGTAAATCTATTTCTCGTAGTCCGTAGAGGATGCTGAGCCTCCGTAAGGACCATGGGGGAATAGACGGGCTCCGCAGGAGATAGGGCACTTTAAGAAAGCTTTGGACTCTGGGTGTGCACTGGCTCCTCCCTCTATGCCCCTCCTCCAGACCTCAGTTAGGGAAACTGTGCCCAGAGGAGATGGACAGTACGAGGAAGGATTTTTGTAAATCTAAGGGCGAGATTCATACCAGCCACACCAATCACACCGTATAACTTGTGATAAACTTACCCAGTTAACAGTATGAACAACAACATAGCCACGGTTCCACCGAAAAACTATAACATAACCCTTATGTAAGCAATAACTATATACAAGTCTTGCAGAAAAAGTCCGCACTTGGGACGGGCGCCCAGCATCCTCTACGGACTACGAGATATAGATTACCCGGAAAGTAAAATCTTATTTTCTCTGACGTCCTAGTGGATGCTGGGACTCCGTAAGGACCATGGGGATTATACCAAAGCTCCAAAACGGGCGGGAGAGTGCGGATGACTCTGCAGCACGATTGAGCAAACAGGAGGTCCTCCTCAGCCAGGGTATCAAACTTATAGAACTTTGCAAAGGTGTTTGTCCCCGACCAAGTAGCTGCTCGGCACAACTGTAATGCCGAGACCCCTCGGGCAGCCGCCCAAGAAGAGACCACTTTCCTAGTGGAGTGGGCCTTAACCGATTTCGGTAACGGCAATCCTGCCATAGAATGCGCCTGCTGAATCGTGTTACAGATCCAGCGAGCAATAGTCTGCTTTGAAGCAGGAGCGCCAACCTTGTTGGCCGCATACAGAACGAACAAAGCTTCAGTCTTCCTGATTCTAGCCGTTCTGGTCACATAAATCTTCAAAGCCCTGACTACATCCAGGGACTCGGAATCCTCCAAGTCCCGTGTAGCCACAGGCACGACAATAGGTTGGTTCACATGAAAAGATGAGACCACTTTTGGCAGAAAGTGAGGGCGAGTCCTCAACTCTGCCCTATCCACGTGAAAAACAGTATGGGCTTTTATGCGATAAAGCCGCCAATTCGGAAACACGTCTTGCCGAAGCTAACGCCAACAACATGACCACTTTCCACGTGAGGTATTTCAACTCCACAGTTTTGAGTGGTTCAAACCAAGGTGACTTGAGGAAACGTAACACCACGCTAAGATCCCAAGGCGCCACCGGAGGCACAAAGGGAGGCTGAATATGCAGCACTCCCTTCACAAAGGTCTGTACTTCAGGAATAGAGGCCAATTCTCTTTGAAAGAAAATGGATAAGGCCGAAATCTGGACCTTTATGGACCCTAATTTTAGGCCCAGAGTCACTCATGTTTGAAGGAAGTGAAGTAGACAGCCCAAATGGAACTCCTCCGTAGGAGCAGCTCTGGCCTCACACCAAGAAACATATTTCCGCCATATACGGTGATAATGTTTTAACGTCACGTCTTTCCTAGCCTTGATCAGGGTAGGAATGACTTCCTCCGGAATCCCTTTTTCCGCTAGGATCCGGCGTTCAACCGCCATGCCGTCCAACGCAGCCGCGGTAAGTCTTGGAACAGACCGGTCCCCTGCCGCAGCAGGTCCTGCCTTAGAGGAAGAGGCCACGGATCCCCTGCGAGCAACTCTTGCAGCTCCGGATACCAAGTCCTCCGTGGCCAATCTCGAACAATGAGTATTGTTCTGACCCTGCTTCTTCGTATTATTCTCAACACCTTGGGTATGAGAGGAAGAGGAGGAAACGCAAAGACCGATCTGAACACCCAAGGTGTCACCAGAGCGTCTACCGCTACCGCCTGAGGGTCCCTTGACCTGGCGCAATACCGCTTTAGCTTTTTGTTGAGACGGGATGCCATCATGTCGATTTGAGGCAGTCCCCAACGATCCGTGATCTGTGCGAAGACTTCTTGATGAAGTCCCCACTCTCCCGGATGCAGGTCGTGCCTGCTGAGGAAGTCCGCCTCCCAGTTGTCCACCCCCGGGATGAACACCGCTGACAGCGCGCTTACATGACCTTCCGCCCAGCGTAGAATCCCGGTCGCTTCTGCCATGGCCATTCTGCTCCTTGTACCGCCTTGGCGGTTTATATGAGCCACTGCCGTGACATTGTCTGACTGAATCAGAACCGGTTTTCTCCGAAGCAATTCCTCCGCTTGACGCAGGGCGTTGTATATGGCCCTCAACTCCAGGACGTTGATGTGGAGACAAGACTCTAGGCTTGACCAGAGACCTTGGAAATTTCTTCCCAGTGTCACTGCTCCCCAGCCTCGGAGGCTTGCGTCCGTGGTCACCAGGACCCAGTCCTGAATGCCGAACCTGCGACCTTCTAGTAGGTGAGCACTGTTCAGCCACCCCAGGAGAGATACCCTGGTCCTGGGAGACAGGGTGATCCTTTGATGCATTTGTAAATGGGATCCGGACCACTTGTCCAAGAGGTCCCATTGAAAAGTCCTCGCATGGAACCTGCCAAAAGGGATGGCCTCGTAGGAAGCCACCATCTTCCCCAGGACCCACGTGCAATGATGCACTGAAACCTTTTTTGGTTTTAATAGGTTCCTGACCATGGCTATGAGTTCCTGAACCTTTTCGATCGGAAGAAAAACCTTTTTCTGGTCTGTGTCTAGAATCAGCCCCAAAAAGGTCAGACGCGTTGTAGGGACTAGCTGGGACTTCG
The DNA here is from genome assembly GCF_028390025.1 of Pseudophryne corroboree. Lineage (NCBI taxonomy): Eukaryota > Metazoa > Chordata > Amphibia > Anura > Myobatrachidae > Pseudophryne > Pseudophryne corroboree. The sequence goes on along the minus strand of NC_086447.1, from coordinate 565,046,065 downwards.
GTATATTGAGAATCCAGCCGTGTATCTGCAACGTCTTCATGGACAGAGACACGCTGTCCAGCAACCTCTCCCGAGATCTCGCCTTCATGAGGAGATCGTCCAAGTATGGGATAATTGTGACTCCCTGCCTGCGCAGAAGCACCATCATTTCCGCCATTACCTTGGTGAAAATTCTCGTGGCCGTGGAAAGCCCAAACGGCAACGTCTGAAATTGGTAGTGACAGTCCTGCACTGCAAATCTCAGGAACCCCTGATGCGGGGGGAATATCCGAACATGAAGGTAAGCATCCCTTATGTCCAGGGACACCATCCAATCCCCCCCCTCCAGGCTGGCGATGACCGCCCTGAGTGATTCCATTTTGAACCTGAACCTCTTCAAGTACAGGTTCAGAGATTTCAGGTTTAAAATGGGTCTGACCGAACCGTCCGGTTTCGGGACCACAAACAGGGTTGAGTAATATCCCTCTCCTTGCTGGAGATGAGGAACTGTGACAATCACCTGTTGAATATTCAATTTTTGGATTGCTGCCAACACTAGCTCCCTCTGTGACGGGGAAGCCGGCAGAGCCGATTTGAAAAACCGGCGAGGAGGCAAGTCTTCGAATTCCAGCCTGTATCCATGAGAAACAATCTCTAATGCCCAGGGATCCACCTGCGAGTGAACCCAGACGTGGCTGAAAAACCGAAGACGAGCCCCCACCAGATCTGCCTCCCCTCGGAAAGCCCCAGCGTCATGCGATGGACTTTGCAGACGCAGGGGAGGACTTCTGCTCTTGGGAACTAGCTGTGTGCAGCTTTTTTCCCCTGCCTTTCCCTCTGGCAACAAAGGATGATCCACGTACCTTCTTGTTCTTATTGGAACGAAAGGACTGCACTTGATAATGAGGTGCCTTTTTTGTATGCTGCGGGGGGACATAAGGTAAGAAATTTGACTTACCAGCCGTAGCGACAAGATCCGAGATGCCATCTCCAAACAACTCCACCCCTTTGTAAGGCAAGGACTCCATATGCTGCTTTGAATCGGCATCTCCTGTCCACTGTCGGGTCCACAAGAGCCGCCTAGCAGAAACAGACATAGCATTTAATCTGGAGCTTAAGAAACAAATGTCTCTCTGAGCATCCCTCATATACAAGGCAGCATCTCTGATATGCTCTATGGTCATTTGAATGGCGTCCCTATCTAAGGTGTCAATTTCCGTAGATAAGGAATCTGCCCATGCCACAACCGCACTACAAACCCAGGCCGACGCCATAGCCGGTCGAGCAATAGTACCGGAATGATTGTAAATGTGCTTTAAGGTAATTTCCTGCCTGCGATCAGCAGGTTCCTTGAGGGAAGCCGTATCCCGAGAAGGCAGTGCCACCTTTTTGGACAAACGTGTCAGCGCCTTGTCAACTTTTGGCGAAGATTCCCAGCGTATCCTATCAGTTTGTGGAAAAGGATACGCCATGAGAATCCTTTTGGGAACTTGTGGTCTCCTATCCGGAGATTCCCAAGCCTTTTCGCACAAGTCACTTAATTCGAATGAGGATGGAAAAGTGACTTCAGGCTTTTTCCCTTTATACATGTGTACCCTCGTGTTAGGGACAGGGGCTTCCTCAGTAATATGCAAAACCTCTTTAATGGCAATAATCATGTACCGTATACCCTTAGCCACCTTCGGCTGTAATTTTGCATCTTCATAGTCGACACTAGAGTCAGTATCTGTGTCGGTATCTGTGTCATCGATCTGGGATATGGTGCGCTTCTGAGACCCCGAAGGACCTGGTGCCCCAGGGACAGGCATGGACTGGCTACCTGACTGATCCCTAGCTTCTGCCTTGTCTAATCTTTTATGCAATAGATTGACATTTGCATTCAAGACATTCAGCATATCCACCCATTCCGGTGTCGGCGTTGCCGACGGCGACCTGACATTCAAGCACTCCCCCTCCACATTAATCGAGCCTTCCTCGTCAAACATGTCGACACACGCGTACCTACACACTTCCCACACACACAGGGAACCCCTTTCCTGAAGACAGTATCCCTGTCAAGGCCCTTTGGAGAGACGGATAGAGAGTATGCCAGCACACACCCCAGCGCAATAACCCTGGAGACCAACACAAAATGTTTTTCCCCAGCAGCGCTGTATAATGTGTAAACCGCCAATTATGTGCCCCCCCCTCCTCTCTTTTAAGCACCCTTTCACCGTGTGTAAGCAGGGGAGAGTCCGGGGAGCTTCCTCTCCGCAGTGCTGTGGAGAGAAAATGGCGCTGGTGAGTGCTGAGGGAGAAGCCCCGCCCCCTCGGCGGCGGGCTTCTGTCCCGCTCAAACTTAGTAAAATATGGCGGGGGCTCTTTTATATACATGTACAGAGCCCACCTGTACATGTATATAGTCTTTTTGCCATGCAGAGGTTTATATTGCTGCCCAGGGCGCCCGCCCGCCCCCCCTGCGCTCTGCACCCTTACAGTGACCAGAGTATGTGAGGTGTATGGGAGCAATGACGCACAGCTGCAGTGCTGTGCGTTACCTCAGTGAAGCTGAAGGCTTCTGCCGCCTGACGACTTCTGTCTTCTGTACTTCTAGCTCTGTGAGGAGAATGGCGGTGCGGCTCCGGGGGTGGACGCCCAGTAAGAACCTGCGTTCACCCCCTCTGGAGCTAATGGTGTCCAGTAGCCGAGGAAGCAGAGCCTATCTTTGACAAGAAGGTCTGCTCCTCTCTCCTCAGTCCCTCGATGCAGGGAGCCTGTTGCCAGCAGTGCTCCCTGTGAAAAAGTAGTAAAAGGTAGAAAAAAAAATCCAAACAAAAATGCTTCTAGGCAGAGAACTCTGGAGAGCTCTCTGCAGTGCACCCATCTTGCTCTGGGCACAGTGTAAAACTGAGGTCTGGAGGAGGGGCATAGAGGGAGGAGCCAGTGCACACCCAGAGTCCAAAGCTTTCTTAAAGTGCCCTATCTCCTGCGGAGCCCGTCTATTCCCCCATGGTCCGTACGGAGGCCCAGCATCCTCAAGGACGTTAGAGAAATAATACATTAGCCACAGGCTAGGAGGAATGGGGTCCAAAAAGAGGTAATCATCACGGGGGGGGGGGGGAATATGGGGGGGCTGTGGTGTCTGTCAATGGGTATGGGACTTTATTTATAATGGAGGCCTATGGGGGAGGGGGGATGATGGGGGTGCAAAGGAAAAAATTTCTATTAAATATTTTAGAAAAACTATTAAAAATACTTTAAGCTTTATTAAGTAATAAATAACAATTTATGGGCGTTTTTGTGGGAAAACATTAAGTGATTTACACAAGACTCCCTATGCAGCATTTGCATCTTTATAGATAGTGGATGCAGCTGCCATTCCTGAAACAAGTCCAATAACTGAAGCAGTGCACATAAAAAAACTAAATCCTTCATTTAATGTGGTAGGTCTTGTTAGTCTACCATAATAGTCCTATGCATAGTAAGTGTTTAAATCGAGATATTGAAAATTTTTGCGTTTAGAAAATGAAAAGAAGAAGATCACGTTTGCTTTTAGTTCCCTTCTTGAAATTTCAATGTATAAAAAAAACTAACTTTTTTGGGCCATTTGCGTTAAAAAATGTGACCTGTTAGAATGAGGAAAAAGACATGGTATTTTCTGAAAATACAGTCTTATTATTATGATGAACAGGCAAAAAGCTCACATCCATATAAGTTTGTGTAAAGGGTATATACTATTTTAGTGGGCTGAATTGTCCACTCATGCTTGATGAGGTGTTATACCTTCAGAGTCTGCTCTCAATGGGGGGGAAATTCAATTGGACACTATGGGAGAATTCAATTGTGCCTTACACCCCCTGCTGGCTGTCTATAGTAATGGGCCTCTATCAGAGCAATTCAATTGTAGCGCTGATCAGGCGCCCATTAGCCATGGCAGTCCTGTATTCTCGCAGCCTCTCGGAGGTGCAAGAAACAATGTGAAAAGTATGCAGTCTGGGCGACCAAAGCTGGACTTTAGATGTCCAACAAAGATTTTTAGACTGGTTTAGCATTATAAGCCATTTTAGGTTGCTAAACCCGGTGCTTTCAGCCGTGTTGAATGCTAATGGACGTCTGATCAGAACAACAACTGAATTGCTTGGATAGATGTCCATTACTGTAGATTGCCATCAGAAGGCGCGTGGAGTAAATGAATGCCGCCCAATGTTGCTTAGCTCCGGTGATGAGTGCCCAGAGCTATTCAATTGTCCATATTGCACTTCACAATTAAGTCAGGAGGTGCAGAAGAGTTTACAGAGACTAATGCCCATGGCTTAATCACAATAAACTGTATTTTCCAACTTAAGTGCCAGGTACGATGCTGTTAGCCCGCCCGGTATGTCCGCAACTAGCATCGTAGCACTAGTGAAGCTTTCTGCTCACATCTCAGGAGGGTGCAAAAATAGGTTTACAGTGTGGCCAATTAAATAGCTCTGGCCACACATTCATGGAGTTAAACAAACTCGTGTTCAATTGCATTTCCCCCAATATCCCACATAAGTAAATCAGTAGAAAGCAACAGGTTATCTGGCTGAACATTTATGGTGCAATTAATAGCAGAGGCCAACTATAATAATCACAAGGAGTACCAATGCAGTTTAGAACATGACTATACACATACCTATGTGGTTATAACTTGACAGACTTGTAGACATGTTCAGCCAAGTCTGACAACTTATACGAACAGCCTGTACACTTTACTTTTACAGCACATATCATGTGGAAGCAACATCGCCCAAAGCATCCTAATTGGCCAACAAAATGTAAAACTTTGAGAACATCTTCAGACCTACAGTGAACTCAGTCTATGCAGCCCTAAATGCTTTGCATCATTAATTTCTTATATGTAAAGTATTTATCATGGAAAAAGAGGCGTCTTCTTTTGTGCATAATACAGAAAAACTATCAATTTGTCTATACTAGGTCTATTAAGAAAGACAAATTTAGAAAAATTCTAAAATAATACTAATCATGATGGAATAGAAAACATAAAATTATACAGTGCTCCCACTTGAGAACGCCACCTTAAAACAAAAGCCAAAACTGGTGTCCTAGTGATGACGGAATTATAAAGAAGAAAACATATTATAGAGTCAATGCTTGATAATAATTAACTTTTGTGCATGTAATTAATGGCCACCCGACAGGCAAAAGTGTTGCACCCAAATGCATTGTGTACATGCATAATTTAGCTAAACCCGTAGAGTATTGAGTGTCACGGTGCGGCGGGAGACTGTGCAGGGGAGCCGGCTCTTACCTGTCCGGTCCCTTTGTAGAGGTCCAGATGGTGGGGGTGCGGGCTGCTGGCGCCGGGCAGGGTGTGCTGGGAGGACAGGCAGGGGCACTGGTTGGCAGCTCAGCAGACTGGCAGCATGTCTCTCCGGCAGGAGTTAGCAGTGCTGCTGTGGAGCCAGGGCTTCTGTGAACAGGCTGGGCTGTGTTCCGGCAGCCATCTTGATATGGGCAAAAAGCCTGTCTTGCCCACACTTCAACAATTTATCTATAAGACAGTAAGGCCTGGAGGAGGGAATTTGCCAGTGCAACGTCCTTCACAGTATCTGTGAAGCTAGTTCTCTGTGCTCCCGCAGCGTCTCCAGTGTCAGGTTCTTGTTACAGCAAAGTACAAAAGCCTCCTGATATAGCCTTACGCAGTCTGCTGACTCTGTTCCCGTGTCCTACCTAGCTACCTGTTCCGGACGCCGCAGTAACCAGCCTTCGAAATTCCTCCTTTAAAGTACTGGGTCACGGTTCCGGTATCCTCAGCCACCCGCTAACCTACAGTCGTATCTCTATTCAACTGTCTTTGGCGAACCCTGTTAAACTACTCCAAGCAATAAATGCGCAATACCTTCATCTGTCCCGCTCATTTGTTATTCAGAGATCCAAGTGCACCAGAATCATCTTCCCCAAATCCGTATCCACAAGAATCCTCAGACGTGACATTGAGCAAACACTAGAGAAACGACATGGCAGCCAGAACGCGGATGACGACACTGGAGCCACCGCAACAAGGTAAGACGACACTAGACCACCAGGGACTGCTTGTCGACAGTTCATCATATCATTCTGTTAGACATGCTGCATGTCAACAGTTCGACATTCTCGTGTCGACAAGTCTTTCCACACCAAATGACAAACCACCAAACCCCAATACAAACCATAGTGATTCATCAAATCTATTGAGAGGCGTAGACATTGTAGCTTCCATATTCTCAAAATGACCATAGTTTGCCAAAGCGAAATACAAGGCAAGAAGAAAATTCACGTCTCTTAACTTTAGTTTAATGGACTATAAGAAAAAAACTCTCAAATGAAAACCAAGTCCTATTCTCATCTGTGAGACTATAGACACTGTACTTCCGCAGCTTGAAGAAACACCATATACATAAGTAGTACCATAATCCCACAATCAAGAGACAATACCTTCACATCTCTGCAGTTTTAATTTGATTCTATACATTTAAAAAAAAAAAATCACGATTTACTGTAGATGCGAATTGCCTAGCAGTAGGATAGTGCAATTTATAGAACCTGAGGTAATGATCGCATCTAACATGGAAAAATTATGTATAGGGCAATTACCATCTCTAACAGAATAGTGTGTTGGGCAAAAGTATGGAAAATTTTCCATCTGCGAACACTAATGTAAATAAAATCTGCTCAACACGTGAAAAACGCAAACAATGTAAAATAAATGTGCTCACCTAAAAACTTAACCCATTAATAGACCTGAACAAGCCCAGAAAATACCCACAAGAATGTAGATTTATAATCTGTCACTTTGGCATCCTCCAACCTGGTAAACCCACCTCTCTCTATTAGGGAGTAGTATCTCAGTACAGGATGCCTGGGATAGAAGTCCTCTATCCTGCTGAGTGGGGCTAATCATATACAAAAAAACTAAAGGTGATAATTACAAACTGTATTCCATCACAGAATATAACATGAGGTAGATGCAGAGGATCAATAATCCATTGCATTAGAGCAAATAAAACTTTACCTATCAAGGGCAGCCTTTAAAGTAGGTGGTTGTTTTTCCTGTTGTCCAGAACACACACTGCCCAGGTGCTGAAATGTAAACCTTTTCTGTCATAGGGGGCGATTGATTACAAAGTGAAAAGCTCCGGAAAGTTGGTCCCAGCGCTATTCAATTCAGCGTGCTGCTTTGGCCAATTAGTTGATTTCTGCTCGCACCCCACCGGGGGTGTGAGCAGAAATCCAGCAAAACTAGTGCCGCAATGATGTTTTGTGCCCTTGCTCGGTGCACACTGCATCGCTGCAGGCCATTTATGTCGGTGAATGCCCGTTCTCACAACTAACCACCCTGTTTAAGGCGTGAGTACGGACAGTCTCAGACAAAGCAGTGCATTAAATGGAGTAGTGCAATTACATCCTTCTCGTCGCTATTCAATTCGCAATCAATTGAATCGACTGCATAGAGAGGCTCCAGGCACTGCAAGGAGAAGGGGGCAGAAGAGGTTAAAGCTGCAGAATAGACCACGTGTGAAAAGTGTCCACTTCATTGATCAGAAGGCTCCCAGCAAACAGCTCAGCGAGAGAAAATCTATAGAAGCATGAGGGTGAGTGCAGTCAGTGTCTTTCTGACTTGGGAAAGCCTGTCTACCTGCACTGTCAATGTGTCTGTCTGACCTGTGAGCATGTCAAACAATATCTATGTGTTTGTCCCTTCAGCGAGTCTGGTTCCCAGTCCTGTCTGTGTGTCCTCCAATCCTGTCAGAGTGGCAGTCGACTCAATCAAATAGCTGTGTGTAAATATGAAACACTTTGGACCAAAACCATTTAAGTACAAAAAAGCCAATCTGTAGTAGATGTGATTATTTTTAATTCATCCTATGAATATCCATGGCTTAACAAATATTTTACCCACTATAAATACTTCAAATGAAAGCGGAAGTAAACACTGTTTACTATTGTACACAGAAGTAACAGTTGTGAAAACACATGAAGTTGGTGACTGGAGTCTGATGTACAGTAACGTAGCTCTCAAGAGAACACATTACGGATTGCTCAGCAGTGCTGCAAGGCAACTAGTCAGCTAACTGTGCTGGGCAAAATGTTTAGCTAGCCGACTAGCTAATGCGTAATGAAAGAGCAATATATATGCTGTAACCAGTTCTGAAAGCAGTGTGGAGGGGAAAATAACCTAGTTTAGCTACATAACGAGGAGGTTTCAGAAAATGATGGCATTATATGACACACAGGGCAGAATTCATCAATGTAAAAAATGCGATCAAACCTCCAACAATGCCATTTTCAGAGGTTTGACCACATTCCCCATATGCGCCAAGCTCTGGAAAGCAAAACATTGGCCCACAAATCTATTTTAGATAGATAGTTAAAATATAATTTGTGTCACAGAAATCATTGTACTTTGCACAAATGATCTTGCCTTGCAAAATAAATTGGCCACAAAATAAAAATTGTTACAAGATAATGCTATGAGGATTCAAAATATAATTAACCTTTAAAATAGCACAAACGAAGTATATATGCTGCACCGCAATTGAGCGATGTGTTTCTATTTAAGTATAAAGCAGAGCACATTCATCTGCTCTGAAGTCAATTCTACTAATTTCATAATAGCCATGAAAAATCTAACATAGGGCCGGATTCACTTAGCAGCGGTAATTTACTACGCAGGGAAAAAGGGGGCATCCTCAGGCTTTTAGGTCTGAGACTATTAAATTAGAGGCCATTTTTCTGCCGCAAACATGCGTTAACCCATGGGATGCGGGAAAGTACCCAGAGCTATGGCTTAACGCATATGCAGCACTTACCGCAGATTTCTGTTCAAGCCTCCCTTAGGCACAAACAGAAATTTGCATTAAGTGCAGCCTGCAAGCTTAACGTGGGCTGCCGTGGGCTGTAACTGAATAGACCCAGAAAAATAATTAGTCTGTGGCCCATTATATACGAGCTGCAAACATGCTTACATAATAAAACTGCAGGTATGCTTCATGGCTGTAACCTACAGGTGCTATATGAAAAAAAAAAAAAAAAAAAAAAACACTAAAATAAAATAAATTTGATAGGAAATTGAGTCACATCATCCGGCAACCTGTACAAACTGTTGCATTAAATTAAACATTCTTTGGAATTATTCAGAAATACCCCATTCACATTGCCAAAATAACCAGGTATATTGCCGGGTCGACCCGAGTGGAGGTGCAATGTGAAAGTGCCAGGTTGAAAATTCCCGGGTCGAGCAACACGGCATTTCAACCCAGTATTAATGGAGGGTTTAATTCCTGTGTCAGGTGCTGTGTGAATAGGTTACCTGGGTCCAAGCAATCCAGGTCCCATTCACACTATGGAGGAGGCAGTGGCGCTTAGAGAGTAACTCCTCTCCAAGCTCTGCCTCTTTACCCGACCCAGATGACGTCAGTGCCGCCTCTGCTCCTGCATATTGCCGGGTCGGGTTGCCAGTCTGAAACGGGTCTCATGGCGCGTCAAACCCGGGAAGGGTGTACAATTCCTGGGTGCGACCAGTGCTTGCGATGTGAAAGAGGTATAAATGTGTTATTCTTCCACAAGAAAGTCCCTCAACTCATGCCTGAATGAGAGTAGTAAAAAACTGTGTCTCAGGTGTTGGTCCAGAAAAGCCACATAAATACATGACTGGGTATCTGTGTCCTGCTCACAAATCTATTAAGCCCAGATGCTCCTCGAATCACAAAATAAACATTTTCGCAGTTATAGAGATATAAACCTTGACCTTGCTTTCTAAAAGGAAAACCCACAACCAAAATAATCTCCATGACCCTTCAATTTAGGTTAGCCACACAAAATCACTTGTTTATTTGTGAAGAACATGATGGAGGATTCATCTGACCAAACCTTGTTCATCATCTGCTCTTTGCTCCACTAAACTCACAAGCATGCATTACTAGGTGATGGACAGTTTATGCACTTCAAACCAAATAATATCCTACTCTATGGAGTCCTTGTCAGACTATTTTTTATGCAATGTCTGCCTTTTGCACAAGTTAAAGTTTGTCATCAATTAATCTGCAGTTGCTCTCCAGCTTCAAATAATAGGATTTTAATATCTACCGGTAAATCCTTTTCTCTTAGTCCGTAGAGGATGCTGGGGTCACATTTAGAACCATGGGGTATAGACGGGATCCGCAGGAGACATGGGCACTTTAAGACTTTCAAAGGGTGTGAACTGGCTCCTCCCTCTATGCCCCTCCTCCAGACTCCAGTTATAGGAACTGTGCCCAGGGAGACGGACATTTCGAGGAAAGGATTTATTGTTAAACCAAGGTGAGCATCTTACCAGCTCACACCTTAAGCATGCCGCAGAACGTAGCATTCAACAGAACACAAGCCAACGGCATGAACAATTGCAGCAACATGCTGACAAGAACAGTAACACAACATGTGTGTAACCACAATTAATGCTGCAGATACAGTACGCACCGGGAAGGGCGCCCAGCATCCTCTACGGACTAAGACTATTTTCTCATACGTCCTAGAGGATGCTGGTGTCACATTTAGAACCATGGGGTTATACCAAAGCTCTAGAACGGACGGGAGAGTGCGGACGACTCTGCAGCACCGAATGACCAAACTTGAGGTCATCAGCAGCCAAGGTATCAAACTTGTAAAACTTAGCAAAAGTGTTTGCCAAGTAGCTGCACGGCAAAGTTGCAATGCCGAAACCCCCCCGGGCAGCCGCCCAGGACGAGCCCACCTTCCTAGTAGAATGGGTCTTCACCGATTTCGGTAACGCCAATCCTGTCGTGTAATGAGCATGCTGAATCGTACTACAGATACAGCGCGCAATGGTCTGCTTGGAAGCAGGACACCCAACTTGTTGGGAGCATACAGAACAAACAGAGTCTCTGTTTTACCAATCGGAGCCGTTCAGGCGACATAAAACTTCAAAATTCTGACCACATCCAGAAACTTTGACTCAACAAAGGCGTAAGTGGCCACAAGCACCACAATAGGTTGGTTCATGTGGAAAGAGGAAACCACCTTCGGCAGAAAAAGCTGACTTGTTCTCAATTCTGCACTAACTTCATGGAAGATCAAACAAGGGCTCTTGTGAGACAAGGCCGCTAACTCAGACCTCCGCCTTGCAGATGCCAAGGCCAACAGGATGACCACTTTCCAAGCGTTAAACTACAACTCGAGCTTATGTAAAGGTTCAAATCAATGTGATTGAATGAACTGCAACACCACATTAAGATCCCATGGTGCCACTGGGAGGCACAATGGAGACTGGATGTGCAACACGCCTTCCACGAAATCTGAACTTCTGGAATGGAGGCCAATTGTTTCTGAAAGAAAACTGCAAAGGCTAAAACTGTACCTTAATTGAGCCCAATTTTAGACCTGCTTGTAGAAAAATAAAGAAAACGTCCTAGCTGAAAACATTCCGTAGGAGCCTTCATGGATTCACTTCAAGAAACATATTTTCTCCAAATACGGTGGTAATGTTTAGACGTTACCCTTTTTCCGGCCAGAAAAATTGTGGGAATGACTTCACTGGAAATACCCTTACGGCCAGGATTAGGCGTTCAACCGCCATGCTGTCAAACGTATCCGCGGTAAGGATTGATATACGTACGGCCCCTGCTGTAACAGGTCCTCACGCAGGGGAATAGACCAGGGAACACCCATGAGTGCTTCCTGAAGATCTGGATATCAAGTCCTCCTTGGCCAGTCTGGGACAACGAGGGTCAATCGAATCTTTGTTCTTCTTATGATCTTTAGAACTGTTGGAATGAGAGGGAATGGAGGGAATACATATACCGACCGAAACACCCACGGTGTCACCAGTGCATCTACTGCTATTGCATGAAGGTCCCTCGACCTGGAACAATATCCCCGAAAGTTCTTTCTGAGACGAGATGCCATCATGTCTACTTGAGGAACTCCCCAACGACTTGTCACCTCTGTGAAGACTTCTTGGTGGAGGCCCCACTCTCCTGGTTGGAGATCGTGTTTACTGAGGAAATCTGCTTCCCAGGTGTCTACTCCTGGAATGAAGATCGCTGACAGAGCGCCTGTATGCTTATCCTCCCAGCGGAGAATCTGTGTGGCTTCTGCCACTGCCGCTCTGCGATTCGTTCCGTCCTGACGGTTTATACACGCTACTGCTGTTACATCGTCCGACTGGATCAGTACGGGTAGATCTTGAAGATGTTCCGCTTGTAGAAGGCCGTTGTAAATGGCTCTTAACTCCAGAATGTTTATGTGGAGACAAGTTTTCTGACTTGACCATTCCTTGGATGCTTTTCCCCCTGTGTGCCTGCTCTCCAGCCTTGGAGGCTTGCATCCGTGGTCACTAGGGTTCAGTCCTGGATCCCGAACCTGCGCCTCACTAGGAGGGGAGAGTTGCGCAGGCACCACAGGAGTGAGATTCTGGTCTTGGAAGACAGGATTATCCTCCGGAGCATGTGTAGGTGGGATCCGGACTCTAACAGGTCCCACTGGAATACTCTGGCCAGTAACCTGCCAAACTGTATGACCTCGTAGGCCGCAACCATCTTCCCAAGCAACCGTATGCATTGATGGATAGACACACTTGCTGGTTTCTGAATTTATTTGACTAGTCTCTGGATCTCCAGAGCCTTTTCCACTGGAAGAAAAACTCTGTAGTTCTGTGTCCAGTATCATTTCCAGAAATGGCAATCTTGCCGTCGGTATCAAGTATGATTTTGGGAAGTCCATGACCCAACCCTGTTATTGAAGAACTGTCAGGGATAGTGCAATGTTCTGCACCAACCTGGCCTTGAAACACTCCTTTATTAGGAGATCTTCCAAGTACGGGATACTAGTGACTCCTTGCTTATGAAGGAGAACCATCATTTTCGCCATTATCTTGGTGAGAATCCTTGGAGCCGTGAATAGACCAAAGGGCAACGTCTGAAATTGGTAATGACAATCCTGAATTGTAAATCTCAGGCAATCCTGACGCGGAGGATAAATGGGAACATGTAAGTAGGCATCCATTATGTCTACTGAAACCGTAAAATCTCCTTCCTCCAGACTGGAGATTGCTGCCTTGAGAGATTCCATCCAGAATATGAATTACTTCAGGTAGAATTTGAAATATTACTGATTTAGGATCGGTTTGACTGAGCCGTCCGGCTTTGGAGCCACAAAGGCTTTAATTAAAAAAAAACCCTCCCTGTTGGAACAGGGGAATCAGGGTAATGACCTGATCCTGACTCAATTTTGAATGGCTGTGCTCACTACCTCCCTGTCAGGGAGAGAACTAGTAAGGCCGATTTGAAATCGGTGTGGGGAACCGCCTTGAACGCCAGTTCGCATCCGTGGGACACTATTTGTAAAACCCACGGGTCCAGGCCAGAATGAACGCAGAACTGAATGAAAAGTGTCAGGCACGCCCCCACTGGGGCGGACTCTCGCAAGGGAGTCCCAGCGTCATGCAGTAGATTTGGCAGAAGCAGGAGAAGATTTCTGCTCCTGTGATCCCGAAGAGGCGGACCTCTTTACCTTCCCCTACCTCTATATGCAAAGAAAGGGAAACTTTTTTTTTTTTTTTCCGTACGTGCCTCATGGGCCGAAAGGACCGCAACTTGGAGCGATGAGACTTTTTTGTCTGTGGAGGGACACATGGCAGAAATCGACTTACCTGCGGTAGCTGCCCACCAAATCATCCAACCAATCATCCTACCAAATAAGGTCTCCCCTTGATTACGGGAGAGACTCCATAATCTATTTTGGAAGCAGGATGCGCCTTTTACTGGTGAATTCTGTGTCACGGCTCCACCCATGGATGCCGTAGCATACTGTGTATGATCCAGCGTCAGGAGAATCTCATCCATAGGTAGTGTCAATACTTGATGATAAAATTATCAGACCACTTTTCAACAGCACCACTCAGCCACGCACATCCAATGTAGTCCTGAGTAATGTCTCATGGGTTGTATAATTAAATATTAATGTATACTGCAACGTGCGGTCTGTCGGCTCCTTAAGGACAGATGTCCCTGATGCAGTCAGAGCTACTTCTTTGTTAACCGTGAGAGGGCCCTTCTTAAAACGGGGGGTGACTCCCCCTGTCAACTGCCGGGAATGGCTAGGTAACCTGAATTCCCTTGGGAATCACGAGAGGAAGGAAAAAGTTTCCTTCTTTTCTTTCTTTGGTACAGAAGGGTACTCCGTAATGTCTAAGACAACCCTTATAGCAACCACCATGTACTGAATATTCCTAGTTAATTTTGGAATCATTCTGGAAAACTAGTGTCGACACAGGATTCAGAGTCTGTGTCGGTAACAGTGTGCCTTACATAGAGAATGTTAGGAGACCCTGAGTGGCCTGGTGAGGATAAAAACACAGAACCTTGGAAAAACACCTCTTCCACCAACTTTCTCCAGGGCTGTGCCCGAGACTCAGATATATGCTCATATTATCACACAATTTTCTTTTATACACGTTTTCAGTGGTGCCGGAAGGACCACCACATTATATATATATATATATATATATATATATATATATATATATACATACATATACACACACACATACATACATACATATAGTGAACAAAAAATCTGCGGCACTCGGGGTCTTGTAGAAAAATGAGTTGTATTTAAGACATCAATGTGGTATCCATCAACGTTTCCGGGAATTAAACCCCTTTGTCAAGATTTGAGAAAGTGTGTGTAAGGAAAGTGACTCACCTTAAGAAGAAGAAGACCCGCCAAACCAGGTATGTGCAGCCGCTTCGGGACCCGCCGTGGACGCTGTGCCGCGCTGAGAGATGACGCGTGGACGCGTCAGAGCAGTGTCGAGGCCGGCCTGTTGCTAAGCAACGCAGGGGAATGTATACACCAGCGGTCGTGCGGCTGAAAAGAAAAGTGACGAGTAAAATAGAACCACAGGGCCAGATAGAGCTACAGTCATGCAGGCATGTTTAATAGGGGTAAAGGCTGGAGACCTGGGATATCAGAGGCATGCACTACAAGGAGAATAGAAACTGCATTTAACCCATACTGGACAATAAAGAGACAGCAGTACAGTGCACTCCTAGTTATGAAGTATATAGAGGGGGCAGTGCCTACCAGGTGTCGCACGCCCGCTGGTGTATACATTCCCCGGCGTTGCTTAGCAACATGCCGGCCTCGACACTGCTCTGACGCGTCCACGCGTCATCTCTCAGCGCGGCACAGCGTCCACGGCGGGTCCCGAAGCGGCTGCACGTACCTGGTTTGGCGGGTCTTCTTCTTCTTAAGGTGAGTCACTTTCCTTACACACACTTTCTCACATCTTGACAAAGGGGTTTAATTCCCCGAAACGTTGATGGATACCACATTGATGTCTTAAATACAACTCCTTTTTCTACAAGACCCCGAGTGCCGCAGATTTTTTGTTCACTATCTGATCTGATACTGAGGGCACCTTCACCACACAGAGGAGTGCCGGGCTGTGTCTACTTGATAGATAGATAGATAGATAGATAGATAGATAGATACACACATATTATATATATATATATATATATATATATATATATATATATATATATATATATATACACATATACATATATACAAAGAACCCAGCACTCACCAAAGTAAACTCACTTATCCTCAACAACTCAATAAATAAATGATGGGGGTTTAGTTGGTGGATTGGCCAATGCACGGAAGCCTGCATACCGATTTTCAAGGTACCCCACCTTCATGCAGGTCCTACACTATCACAGAGTCTTAAAACCTGACTACTTCACTGCTGCTAGTGTGCCTTTAAAAGCCATAAAGTCTGTGGCAGGTACACATTAAATCTAGCAGGCAGATGATGTGTGTAGCAGCAGTGAAGTAGTCAGGTTTTAAGACTCTGTGATAGTGTAGGACCTGCATGAAGGTGGGGTACCTTGAAAATCGGTATGCAGGCTTCCGTGCATGGAAGGAGGGAAAAATGGTGCCGCGTAGTTTGCTGGCTGACTGAGGAAGAAGTCCCGCCCCCGCAATGGCACGCTTCTCCTCAGTGCAGATTACTAAATATTTATTTATACTGGCGGGGGTTAGGACAGTGCCACCGCAATATATGCCCTTATGTGCCAGTGTTAAAAGAGGATTTTATGCTGCCCAGGGCGCCCCCCCTGCACCCTGCAGTGCCTGTTATGTGTGTGGGAGCATGGCGCACAGCGTTCCGTTTGCTGCACGGTACCTCAGAAAGCAGTCACTGGAGAAGTCTTCTGTTCTTCTGCTACTCACCTGTCTTTTGACTTCTGGCTCTGTAAGGGGGTGACGGCAGGCTGCGGGAGTGAGCATCTAGGCGTACCCAGTGATCAGCACCCTCAGGAGCTAATAGTGTCCTGTCAGCTAGAAGCAGAGCCATTGAACTCACTAGAAGTTAGTCATACTTCTCTCCCCTAAGTCCCACGAAGCAGGGAGACTGTTGCCAGCAGCCTCCCTGAAAATAAAAAACCTAACATAAGTCTTTTCAGAGAAACTCAGTAGAGCTTCCCTGTAGTGCATCCAGTCTCACTGGGCACAATTCTAAAACTGGAGTCTGGAGGAGGGGCATAGAGGGAGGAGCCAGTTCACACCCTTTGAAAGTCTTAAAGTGCCCATGTCTCCTGCGGATCCAGTCTATACCCCATGGTTCTAAATGTGACCCCAGCATCCTCTAGGACCTATGAGAAAAATAAATAAGGGGCATATGTATCCAACCTCTGAGAGAGATATTAGGATTTTAATTACTTACCGGTAAATCCTTTTCTCGTAGTCCGTAGAGATTACTGGGGTCCACATTAGTACCATGGGCTAGAGACAGGTCCACTAGGAGCCATGGGCACTTTAAGAGATTAATACTGTGGGCTGAATCCTACCTCTATGCCCATCCTACCAGACTCAGTCTAGAAACTGTGCCCGAGGAGACGGACATACTTCGAGAGAAGGATTTAGCTGAATAGAAGTGAGATTCGAACCAGCACACACAAACAAGAGGAGAGCCATACTAACCCTACTTGAAATCGGAACAGCAACAGCTGAACCAACAATACTTAACCAAATAACAGTGTAGAAAAAAAAAACGAAGCACTGGGCGGGCGCCCAGTATCCTCTACGAACGAGTAAAGGATTTACCGGTAGGTAATTAAAATCCTATTTTCTTTTACGTCCTAGAGCAGGGCTGGCCAAACCAGTCCTCGAGATCTACCAACAGTACACATTTTCCAGACCACCTAGCTGGTGCACAGGTGTAGTCATTACTAATTAAGATGTGCTGCATTCATTCCTAACTGACAATTCTGCAGATCTCCAGGAGGCCTGGAAAACATGAACTGTTGGTAGATCTCGAGGACCGGTTTGGCCAGCCCTGTCCTAGAGGATACTGGGGTCCATATTAGTACCATGGGGATGTAACAAAGCTCCCAAAAACAGTGCTGAGGTTCCTGCAGAACAGATTTACAAAACTGAAGGTCCTCAGCGGCCAAAGTATCGAACTTGTAGAACTTCGCAAACGTGTTCGAACCAGATCAAGTAGCTGCTCGGCAGAGCTGTAAAGCAGAGACACCCCGGGCAGCCGCCCAGGATGAGCCCACCGACCTAGTAGAGTGAGCCTGTACCGAATTTGGAACCGGTAAACCTGACGTAGAATAGGCATGCTGGATAGTAAGCCTGATCCAGCAAGAAATAGACTGCTTTGACGCAGCACACCCAATCTTATTGGGATCATAGTACAAACAGCGAGTCAGACTTTCTGTGACAAGCCGTCCGTTGTACTTAAATTTTCATAGTCCTCACAACATCCAAGGACTTTGAAGAAGCAGAGATGTCAGTAAGCACCGGAACCACAATAGGTTGGTTGATCTGAAAAGCAGACACCACCTTCAGAAGAAACTGCTGACGAATTCTGAGTTCAGCACGATCTGCATAAAAAATCAAGTGGGGCTCTTGTGAGACAATGCCCAACCCCAATTCTGACACTCGCCTGGCCGGAGCCAGGGCCAACAGTGTAACTGTCTTCCACGTAAGAAACTTAACGTCCACTGCCTGTAAGGGCTCAAACCAATCCGACTGGAGGAAGTGCAACACAACATTGAGATCCCAAGGTGCCATAGGAGGCACAAAGGGCGGTTGAATGTGTAGAACACCTTTCAAAAAGGTCTGAACCTCCGGAAGAGACGCCAATTGTTTCTGGAAGAAAATGGACAAGGCCGAAATCTGGACTTTTAAAGGAGCCCAAATATAGGCCCACATCCACTCCAGCCTGCAGAAAAGAAAACGTCCCAGCTTAAATTCTGCCGCAGGAATTTTCCTGGTCACACCAAGAGACGTACTTCTTCCAAATACGGTGGTAATGCTTAGACCAGTGTTTCCCAACCACGGACCTCAAGGCACACTAACAGTCCTGGTTTTAGTGATATCCAGGCTTGAACACAGGTGACTTAATTAGTACCTCAGTTATTTGATTTAACCATCTGTGCTGAAGCCTGGATATCACTAAAACCTGCACTGTTGGTGTGCCTTGAGGACCGCGGTTGGGAATGCCTGGCTTAGACGTTACCACCTTTCTGGCTTGGATCAAAGTAGGAATCACCCTATCTGGAATCCCTTTCCGGGCTAGAATCTGACACTTAACCTCCATGCCGTCAAACGTAGGCACGGTAAGTCTTGATAGATGAACAGCCCTTGCTGTAGAAGATCCTCACGAAGAGGAAGAGGCCACGGGTCCACCAGGAGCAACTCCCATAGATCCGCGTACCAGGCCCTTCTTGGCCAGTCCGGAGCAATGAGAATTGCTTGCATCTTTCCCCTTTTTATTCTTTTGAGAACCCTTGGGATCAACGGAAGAGACGGAAAACCTACACCATCTGGTAGACCCATGGAGTAACCAGAGCATCCACCGCCACTGCTTGCGGTTCTCTCAACCTGAAACTATACCGCTTGAGCTTCTTGTTGAGACGATAGGCCATCATGTCGATTTGAGGAATTCCCCATCGATGTGTCAAAGACTCGAACACCTGCGGGTGAAGTCCCCACTCTCCTGGGTGGAGGTCGTGTCTGCTGAGGAAGTCTGCTTCCCAGTTGTCCACTCTTGGAATGAAGATCGCTGACAACGCCACCACGTGCCTTACCGCCCAGATGAGGATTCTTGTTACCTCTGACATTGATGCTCTGCTCTTCGTTCCGCCCTGTCGGTTTATGCAAGACACCGTCGTCACATTGTCCGACTGGACTTGAACGGCTTGTTCTCGAAGAAGATGGGACGCTAGGAGAAGGGCGATGTATATTGCCCTTAGACCCAGAATGTTAATCGGAATGACGGCTTCCTGACATGACCACTTTCCTTGGAACTGCTCACCTTGGGTGACTGCTCCCCAACCTCTGAGGCTTGCGTCTGTGGTTAGCAGAATCCAATCTTGAATCCCGAACCTTCGGTCAGGTGAGCCGTCTGAAGCCACCACAAAAGGGAGATCCTGGCCTTTGGCGACAGAGGTATCCTCTGGTGCATGTGAAGATACGATCCGGACCACTTGGCAACAGATCCAGCTGGAAGGGTCTTGCGTAAAACCTTCCGTACTGTAGAGCCTCATAAGAGGCTACCATATTTCCTAGGAGGCGAACGCAAAGATGCACTGATATCCAAAACGGTCTTAGGAAGTCCCGCACCATTGACTGGATCAACAATGCCTTTTCCATTGGAAGGAATACCCTCTGTGCCTCCGTATCCAGAATCATTCCCAAAAAAGGAAGCCTTCGTGTTGGTTCCAGGTGAGATTTTGGTAGGTTCAGAATCCAACCATGATCCTGGAGCAATAGAGTTGATAGGGTAATGCTGTGTAACAGCTTCTCTCTGGACGGCGCCTTGATAAGCAGGTCGCCCAAGTACGGTATTGTTTCTCCTCCGCATGCAGGGAGTAAACATCATCTCTGCCATTACCTTGGTGAACACCCTTGGTGCTGTGGAGAGACCAAATGGCAGGGCCTGGAACTGGTAGTAACAGTCCTGTAATGCAAACCTTAGATAAGCCTGATGAGGTGGCCAGATCGGAACATGAAGGTACGCATCCTTGATGTCCAAAGACACCAGGAATTCCCCTTCCTCCAGACCGGAGATCACCGCTCTCAGAGACTCCATCTTGAACACCCGTAAATACGAGATCAGTGACTTGAGGTTTAAAATGGGCCTTACCGTCCGGCTTCGGCACTACAAACAGGTTGGAATATTAACCTTCTTTGTGTAGGTGAATCGGAACTGGAACAATGACCCGAGTCTGTACCAGTTTTTGAATTGCTGCCTGTAAGATCAAACCTGCTTCTGGAGAAGCTGGCAAGTATGATTTAAAGAATCTGGGAGGTGGGAGTTCCCGAAACTCCAGTCTCTATCCCTGTGTGATGCGATCTTTTACCCAGGGCAAGATGTTGCCCAAATGTGACTGAAATAACGTAATCAGGCTCCCACTTGCCTGTCTTCCAGGCAGTGTGCGCCACAGTCATGCTGAGGGCTTTGAGGAAGCAGACCCGGAGGCCTGATCCTGAGAACCTGCAGCAGCGGGTTTTCTGGGTTTACCTCTATTCCCTTTGAAGGTTGTAGAAGAACCCTTGGATTTGCCTTTAAATTTTGCTATCCGAAATGATTGCAGAGTTGGACCAGAATAGGTTTTCCTAGCAGGTGACGCTGCGGAGGGAAGGTATGTAGACTTACCCACCGTAGCCTTGGATATCCACTTATCCAGTTCATCTCCAAACAGAGCTTCACCCGTGAAAGGAAGACTTTCCACGCCGTTTCTGGAATCAGTGTCCGCATTCCACTGGCGTAGCCATAAGCCCCTGCATGCTGACACTGCCATGGCAGTGGTGCGTGCGTTGAGTAGACCAATTTCTTTGATGGCTTCAACCATAAAGTTAGCAGAAACCTGGATATGCTGCAGGAGTAAAACAACATCCTCCCTTGGTAAGTAATCTAAATCATCTATTAGAATACCTGACCATTTAGCAATGGCCCTAGTGATCCATGCACAAGCAATAGTGGGTCTCTGGGCCACCCCAGCCAACGTGTATAAAGACTTGAGGGTGGTCTCAATGTTGCGGTCAGCAGCGTCCTTCAAGGAGGCTGCCCCAGGGACCGGTAAGACTATTTTACGCGATAACCTGGATACAGATGCATCCACAATCGGTGGGATTTCCCATTTCTTACTATCCTCTGCAGGAAAGGGAAAGGAAGAAATCAATCTCTTAGGGATCTGAAACTTTTTATCAGGGTTAACCCATGCTTCTTCAAAAGAGGGCATTTAATTCCTTTGAAGTGGGGAAATTAACAGAGGATATCTTTTTTTGTATTAAAATAAGATTCCTCCTCAGCCTCTTCTGACTCGTCAGGGATATGTAGGACAGTTCTGACAGCTTCAATGAGGGCCTGAATTCCCTGTGACAGGATGGTATCCCCCCCCCCCACCCACCCCACTTGTATCTACTTCCCCCTCTTCCTGATCTGATATATCAGGATCCGTGTCAGCCTGCATGATTTGGGCCAGGGTACGTTTTTGTGGGCAAATAGCGAGAGCCTTGCAGTGATCGCGCTGGGATGAAAATTATGTGGGTCCCAGGGACCCATCATTTTTACAATTTTGGGTCCCTCTTCATTGTTTTTGGGTCCCATCATAAATTATTGCTGCTAAATCTGTTAAATGGCTATCAGACCTCTCTAAATTCCCTGTTCATACAGCTCAGCCTATCCACGTGTCCTGGCATTAGATCACTCTACATAACCCTAAAATGCTCATCAGACGTCCCCATCTATAGCGACACTGCACATAAAGTATATACACCACCCAGGTGACCCGCCTCCCCATATCTAAGCTAAAGAAAAATAAGACATGGCTGCAGAGTGCCGGGGCTTTGCTCACTCCACAGACGTGTTTACCCCACATGCCCCTTGTGTGCCCTAAATGCACCCATTGCCTAATGGACATGCTGCATCCACAGCAACATGTTCTCCACTACACAACGTTGCTGTGCTACATTCCTCCCTGCATACATAACTGCACTACAGTCCCCCTATACGCTACACTACTTTCCTGCACTACATCATGTCCCTCTATATGCTGCACTACATTACTACACAACATTTCTGCACTACATTATTACACTACTTAACTGCACTACATTACCCTATATGCCACACTGCATCCTCCCATACACTGCACTACATCACGACTACACTACATTCCCCTCTATGTGCTGCACTACATCATTACATCCCCACCATAAGCTGAACTACATCACTACGCTATGGGGGTCATTCCGACCTGATCGCCCGCTAGATTTTTTCGCTGCGCTGCGATCAGGTCAGAACTGCGCATGCGTATGCACCGCAATGCCCAGGCGCGTCGTATGGGTGCAAAGCGGATAGTTACTGAGCGATGGATTTAACGAAGAATCCATTCGCACAGCCGAACGCAAGAACATTGACAGGAAGAAGGCGTTTGTGGGTGGCAACTGACCATTTTCTAGGAGTGGTTGGAAAATCGCAGGCGTGTCCAAGCATTTGCAGGGCGGGTGTCTGACGTCAATTCCGGGACCGGACAGGCTGAAGTGATCGCAGCGGCTGAGTAAGTTCTGGGCTACTCAGAAACTGCACAAAACTTTTTTGTACTGCTTGGCTGCACATGCGATCGCATGCTTGCAAAGCAAAAATACACTCCCCTATAGGCGGCGACTATCTGATCGCAGTGCTGCAAAAAATAGCTAGCGTGCAATCATGTCGGAATAACCCCCTATATCCCCCTCCCTATACAATCCACTACACTAAATCACTGCAGTACACTACAGATTAACATTAGAATTATCCCTGCTGGATAACTTCCCAACTCCTGTGTAGCTCGAAAAGGGTAGAACAAGGGGAACTGGTCAAGATCCTGGCAGTCGGGAAGCCGGCTGTCAATATTGCGACACTGGAATCACTTGTCAGAAGGTCGGCGCCGGCATCCCGATCACATTTGGCCAGGGGGAATTAGGTTTAAGCTGTGGGAACGGGTGGTTTGATATAGGCTGCGAGGAGGGTGGTTTAGGCTGCGGGAAAGGAGGGAGGTAGGTATTCTATACAGTGGGATGCCGCGGTCGGTATTCTGACCGCCAGCACTTTAGCCCCAACTCAGAATGAGGGCACAAGGAGGGTTGAGTGGAAGGAGGGGGGGCAAATTAGAATTGGGGTGACGATGGAGGAGAAGGAACAGGAGGGATCAGTTTAGAATAGAGCGGCAGGTTAGAGGGTGGACACTGTAGAGGGGATGAAGGAGCGAGTCTAACTCCTAATTGCTATCCCTCCCGTAGACCTTCTCCTTAGCAGATAGACAGAAGGCAGCGTCCCCTCATAGAGCAAAGAGCTCAGGGTCACTCACTTGCTGGTGAGTCCATCTCCGACCCTGACGCGGCTGCTCTGAAATGAAAGCCTATCATTCTGACATATCAAGTGCCCCCGCGTCATTGTACACCGGAGGCTGGGGAGAGCTGCAACACCATGAGGAACGGGCTCCTTCCTCTCCCCGCGGCTGCTATGACACTGTCATGGCAACAGCAGTGCGCCAAATGACCACGTTCCCGTGAAGACGGGGGGGAACTAGTGGGGGGTTACCTCAGTTGTTTTTTTCGTCCCCTCGTCTCCTTTCCTCCCGCAGCCACCTCACCTCTCGCCGCCTGCAGCTCCCACAAGACATGGAGATGCCGGAAATCAGCGCAGCCGCCGAGATCCTGCATAACTGACACGCAGGGATCTGTGTCAGGCCAGCCCCGTACAGCAGCAGGTAATGTCCCCTCCTATTCTGTCTGATGCCGTGCTCCCGTGCGGAGCAGAGGGTGAGGGGAGGGAAGGAGATCACGCTCTAGTCTCCATGGTCTCCTCCCCTTTCTCTGCCGTTGGAGAAGGAAGCTAATTGATAGCACAGCGCTGCTGATTGGCCAGAGCGCGTCCTGATGGACCCAGTGTTTTTTTATTTTCGGGTCCCCACCATCGGTTATCGGGTAAAATACGCGCTATAGCGCGTTTTTGCGAACACTGCCTTGGGTGCAGGTATGGGAGCTGAATCTCAATGTATCAGGTCATCAATAGACTGCCTCAAGAAATGTGTTTCCTTTTCATTATTAGACAGTTTTGAAATCATCCCTTTAACGGAAGCCAACCACGGGGGTTCAGCCCCACTGGACTGGGAGTGAACACTATCCTGAGTACAGGGTAGCGAGTCCCCAATGGATGAAAGACCTTCAGCTGTACAAGAAACACAGTCCCTGGACATTGTAAAGGGACACCTACACACACACACACACACACACATAAACAATGGTGAAAACACAGTATATGTAGGCAGAGTCTCAGAGAGACACAGAATTCAGAGCCAGCCACACAGTGCCACTATAAGCAGTAGTAAAACTAGGCTGGGTCGCAAAAAACAAGCACCAGTATAGTGTTTTTAACACTTACACTGCTTCTCCCCCCTCACTAAGACCCCCCCCCTGGTACCACAGTGGAGATTTGGGGTCCTGTCAGAGGAGCTGCGCGTCCCTTGTACTGCTGCCTTGTCAGAGCTGCAGAGGGAAATGGCGCCGGGGAGGCGCTGGATCCGCTCAGTGGCGCGCGGCTTCCCTACAGCGGCTACTTAATCACTGTTCATTGGTTCACGCTCTGCTACATTTCTGCATCTTCTGCATGGAACGCTTTGGTCCCCTTCGTTGCATCGATTGCACTCACGGAATACAGTGACTGCTTCTGCCCAGTGTTCGTAGCTCCTGTTCTCCAATCCTGCCTTGATATATTCTCATATATAAGTTGATTCTAGTGTTGTTTGCAGTGTTTTCCCCACCAGCTGGGGAACACCCCTCTAACATAGACTTCCTTTTTTGACGGTCATTTTAAATTCCTTTTTCTTCCTTTTTATTCACTGAGCTTGTAGTAGATTATGTTACATCCTACTCACTGCATCTTTTAAGTAATGTGATGTTCTATTTGGTTTTCTACTATCCCACATATCTTAGAGGGTTTCTAGGTGGTTTTGTTAAATACGTCGGGATGGTGGGGAGGGACTCCTCCTCTGTAGTTGATATCCCATTACTAACGCCCGTGTGCGAGGCAGTCCAAACTGGCAATCGCCCATGCTCGTTAGCTGGAGGTCATTGGTCATTTGTATAATGGCTCTTTGTAACGTGTTATATTTACCATTGTATGACCTGTTTATCACTTATGTTTTCCTTTTCAGTTACTCCTTCCCTGCCCTTGTTTTGTTTTCCCCCCCCTCCCTCTTTCCCACCCCTCTTCCATCAGGATGTGAATGTGTACATGCTTTCAGTAATGCTTGTTATTGGTACATTCGTTTTCCCCTTTCCTCTGAAATATGCCTGATTTGACAGTGGGATCTTGGAATGTTGGGGGTTTTAATTCCCCAGCAAAGAGACGGAAAATACTCCTCTACCTCAGTAAACAACGTGTAGAACTGGCGTTCCTGCAGGAAACACATCTGACTCCAGAGGAGACGGCAAAATTGAATACTCTAAACTGGCAGGTATTGGGTTCTAGTTCCTATAATTCTAAGGCCAGAGGTGTTGTTATATTGATCAAATGTCATATTCCTATAGAAATTCTATCCACTGTTATCGACCCTAATGGTCGCTATGTCATAGTGTCTGCTAAACTTAATGGTAGAACTTATTCAATGTGCAATGCATATGCGCCTGATGTTTACTCTAAGATTTTTTTTTCAGTCCTTACTTGCTAAGCTGACCCATTTTCTCACGGACCACTTGGTGCTCTGTGGCGATTTAAACCTTATGTCATCCTCCTATTTAGATAGATCTCATTTACCAGCGAAACCTCTTTCATTAATTACCTAAATTCGGGGTTCCTCTCCTGGCAAAAAGACTGCAGGTAGTGGATATTTGGAGAGCCTTACATCCCACAGAGAAAGAATTCACTTGCCTCTCGGCGGCCCACCAAACACTATCCAGGATAGATTATATCATACTATCTCATTCCCTGCTACCACATTTATTGGAATCTCAAATTGAGGCGATATCCCTATTGGTTCATGCCCTGGTTGCAGCGACCCTTCACTTTCCAGACGCCGCCTCCTCTCCTAAACTCTGGCGATTCCCCTCATATCTTGTGAACTCCTTGAAATTCCAACAAAGACTGTAGTCTTCTTGGGAAACTTTCAAAACTAATAATGCATCCCATCTGGATGAAGATCCTGTATTGTTCTAGATGACCACGAAATCAGTCCTTCGGGGTGACATTATTTCCTATGTTTCAGCGACCAATAAGAAATATGCCTCTCAATATTTGGAGTTTCAGAGGCCCCTGTCGACAGCCTATCAGCAATACAAATCTTTTCCCAC
The DNA here is from genome assembly GCF_028390025.1 of Pseudophryne corroboree. Classification (NCBI taxonomy): domain Eukaryota; kingdom Metazoa; phylum Chordata; class Amphibia; order Anura; family Myobatrachidae; genus Pseudophryne; species Pseudophryne corroboree. The sequence goes on along the minus strand of NC_086447.1, from coordinate 565,019,728 downwards.
CCCACAAAATCGTCTTCTATACATTGATGCCAAAACACACTTTGAGTTCATGTCTTTCATGGGCAATAGATTACCTTTTTCAGTGAATTATAGATATTGTAAATTTGGTAATAGAACTGGGAAATTATTAACGACTCTGCTCAACGGTTCCCGTCCTCCCATGGTCACTCATCCATTGCGTACCTCCTCCAGCACGTTAACTACTAGTAATCTAGAGATTCTGAAGTAATGAGTTCATTTTACCAGACCTTATATTCCTCGACCTCACACCCCTCATCTCCCACAGCCCCCGCTTCTTCACCATGGCCCAATGAATTCTGGGACAACCTTCCTGTTCCTCAACTTCATTCCTCCATGGTCCAATCATTGCTCGACCCTATCTCATTGGAGGAAGCCCACAGTGTCATTGGTCAATTTGGCAGGGATAAGGCACCTGGCCCAGACGGCTTTAGTGCCGATTTTTATAAAAATACTCCTACCACGATTGGGAGACACCCTGGTGCGTGTCCTGAATGCGATTTTGACCTCTGACACTATCCCCAGACACTTTAACACAGCCATTCTCAAAGTTTCCCAAACCTGGTAGGGACCTCTCCCAACCAGGATCGTATCGTCCAATTTCACTGTTAAATCTTGATTATAAGTTGCTCACTAAAATCTTGGCGGAACGCATTAAATTATTACTCCCCCATATCATACATAGGGATCAAACTGGATTCATCTGGGGAAGGCACTCACAGATTAACGTGCGGCAGGTGTTGACGGCCATTCATGCTTCTTCTTCTTCTTCATCCTCTCTCCCTGTTATTCTATCCCTTAATGCTGAAAAAAGCGTTCGATATGGTAGAATGGGATCATCTCTTTTCTACTCTCCTGCACTTTGGTTTCCCTGCTAATTTTGTTAATCTTCTAAAACTCCTCTACATTACTCCACAAACTCAGGTATCTTGTAATGGGGTTCTCTCATCATCTTTCGCGATTCAACGTGGGACTAGACAGGGCTGCCCTTTATCGCCCCTACTCTTTGCCATAGCATTAGAGCCCCTAGCGATAGCCTTACGTCAATCGGTGGTGTTTAAGGGAATTCAAATTAGTGATATTGACCTCCGTCTTGCTCTCTTTGCCGATGATATGCTCTTATTTGTTTCAAACCCATTGACCTCCATTCCGGAGATCCTTGGACTGATCCAGGCATTGTGCGATCGAGCTGGATATATAATTAATATAGCCAAGTTGGAACTTCTACCATTAGGCCCCTCTACTCATACCATTACTAGACTCCTCCCATCTCTCTCCTTTAAAATTGCCCATACAAAAATCACTTACTTAGGGATTCAGATCCCTGCAAACCTCTCCAGGCTATTTGAGGAAAATTACACACCCATTCTGGCACGAGTAACCTTGTTACTGGACAATTGGAAGTTGCTACCCCTATCTCTCTTGGGGAGAATAGCGGTACTACACAGCATAGTCTTCCCAAAATTATTTTATCTAATGCAGATGCTACCAGTCCGCCTAACTAATCGTGACATTCAGTACTTACGGAAGATTATGTAAAAATTCTTATGGAAAGGGAAGAAAGCATTTATAGCTTTAGACAAACTAATGGCTCCTAAATCAGCGGGTGGATTTGGTGTCCCTGATTATGCATCCTACTCAATGGCTTCTTTATTTCAATGTGCTGCTGACTGGCTGTATGACAGGGAACTCTTCACAGATTCAGCTTTGGATGAGGCTCTATTCGCACTCTATTCTCTGGGAGCACTATTACTATCTAAAACCCTCCTTGATCCCGGCCCATATACTCCACAACCCCCTTTTTCGTGATATTTATTATAACTGGCGCTTCCTACATAGGAAATTTAAAAGTAATCCCGAGGTATCCATGTGCACTCCACTATGGGGTAACCCCGCCTTTCCCCCATCTCTCATTAACTCCAATTACCGGCTCTGGAAAGAGAAGGGCCTATCTAACTCCTCCAAGGTGTTTGACCCAGGCGGCTCCATATTACCATTCTCATTTCTTCGAGAGAAATTTGACCTGCCAAATTCTCATTTTTTTCATGTATCTACAGACCCGACACTATTTGGACTCAGTCATTCGCATACGCACTTCATCACAAGACACTTCCCCTTCTTTTAACCATTACTAATTTCACTTAATATTCATAGAACTGGCCCAACACGCATTAGACAAATTTACACCACTCTGACATCTATTGCGACAGACTGCTTGCTCAATGGCGTAAAGACATGCCTAGCCTAACCAGTCATCATCAACTTAGTGATCACTATGTCTATACACTAAAAGTTCTGGCTTCACCCTACTTAAAGGAGGTCCACCTCCAAACTTTGCAGAGAGCCTATATCTCCCCGATACAACATACTATGTTTAACCCCACGGAATCTGGGGAATGCCCCAAATGTCATATCCATATATCTTCCTTTGATCATATGTTTTGGGAGTGTGGTCTGATCCGGCGATTCTGGCATAAAATAATGGCTTATATTAATCAGCTACTACATATACGAGTGACAGCGACACCCTTATCCTGTCTATGTGCAAATTTTTTGGAATGGAATTTAGGTCCTGGGAAACAACGGATTCTACCGTTTCTCAATATTCTGGTTACGGTCTCCAAAAAAGTTATTTTGTCCCACTGGCTCTCACCGTCATCCCCCACTTTACTGGAAGTTCATGGTAAACTTTTACAGATATTATATTATGACAGGAAATCGGCCCAGGTTAATATAGAGACGGGTGTCAAGTCTTTTTATAAAAAATGGGGCCTCTACATTGATTCCCGGGATCAGGCCACACAAACTCAAATATTTAGAGTATTTGAACATACTGAATGGTTCCTTCATAGGAAGATACTGGCAGACTCTACGTTATGATAATCTTCACCCTTGCATTACGATATTTTCAGGGGAAACATTTTTATGCTCTCCGAACTTATACTGATGTATCAATTGCTATCTCTTTTCTTGATAAGATATCCTCAGCCTGCCTCCCTATTTACCCTCATGTGTGCCCCTATCCCTCTCCTTTTCTGCTACTTTCCTTTCTCTTCTTTCCTTTTTCTATGTGGTTTTATTTTCTTTTTCTAATAATATGTTCCAGGAAGTGATATTTTCTGGTTTGCATGGTTTACTTAATACAGATGTGTGACTGGAGTGCGTACACCTTATTCTGCTTCCGCATTCTTGTAGATTTGTTGGAGGTCTCCGTGGTACAGACCCCATGGTTCTTTGGTTAGTGGCTTGATCGCTAGCCATATCCAAATACTATTAATGATTCCATGATCTCAATGTATGGTCCGAATTTCTGATACTTCATTTAGATTTAATGAATCCAATGGTACCGACTATCGGCCCCTGAGATTGATAGGTGTATGTCACTATGTTGTCCTCTAACTTTACTCACTACCTGCTTACTATTTGTTTGTGTTTTGTATTGTATTACATGAAAACTATAATAAACAGATTTAAAAAAAATAAAATAAAAAAAAAAGTAGAAAACTCTTCAGGAGCTCTCCAAAGCATGACCAACTCCTCCAGGCATATTTTCTAAACTGAGTCTGGTAGAAGAGGCATAGAGGGAGGAGCCAGCCCACACTTAATTTCTTAAAGTGCCCGTTGCTCCTAGTGGACCCGTCTATACCCCATGGTACTAATGTGGACCCCAGTATCCTCTAGGATGTAAGAGAAAAAGTACCTACCAATCAGCTCCTGTCATTTTTCAAACACAGCCTGTAAACTGATAGTTAGGAGCTGATTTGTTGGTACTTTGGGGCACATGTACTAAGCAGTGATAAAAGTGGAGAAGTGAGCCAGTGGAGAAGTTGCCCATGGCAACCAATAAGCATTGACATAACATTAATAATTTGCATATTATTAACGTATACAGAGCAGCTGATTGGTTGCCATGGGCAACTTCTCCACTGGCTCAATTCTCCACTTTTATCACTGCTTAGTACATGTCCCGCATAATCTCTAAATACATATTTGAATTATGATCCTAAAGTAGTATGCCATTCCACTGACCGTTGGCTCTTGCTCATTATGTATTTCTCTCAGTGTGGGATAAAGCATCGCATTTTGCTTGTGATGCATCGCGCCACTCTTCGTAAGCATAACAGGGTTTATTAATGCAGTATGCATGAAGAAAACCACAAAGGCCAGCTCTTGCAGTTTATGACCCAGACTATGCATGTGTCTAGTGATGCGCGCTCCACTGGGGCTGCTGGGAGGGATTCGACTGGATACCTCTCAGCAGGGAATTTCGAAGGGAGGCCCACAGGAATCTATCGCATTCCGGAGCTTGGTGCATATGCAGTAAGTGGCCAAACCTCAGAAAACTGCATTTTCAGAAGTCTGACCGCATTTTAAAGCTTGGTGCATCCTGCCCATAGTTCCATGCTGACAAGCATATATTTGAAAAGATATCAGCCTAGATTGTAAACTATTTGTAGCAGTGCCCTCTTCCCTCCTGTTCTGACAGCACTCTTCTCTCACACATCAATTACAGCTCTCTCCAACTCAGTAACAGTCTATACCTGTATCTCCTCTTGCTCGTTACTGTTTATCTCTTCCAATGGCTCCGGCCCCTAGTAGTACGCTAATTTCTCCTTTGCTTCCTTACATCTCATCTGTATTGTGTACTGAGAACTGTGGCGCAAATTATTACCTGTGCTCTGTTTTAGTTTTTCAGTTACTGCAAGTATTGTGTACCCTGTATTGTTCTAATGTGTGCTGTATGTACAGCGATTCAAAACACTTGTGGCACCTGGTAAATAAAATGTAATAATAATAAATCTTGTTGGTCATGGAGGACTCTTAGTTTGTTTTAATGGGAAGGATTACTAAATGTAAACAACACAATCTGGTTTCAGTCTTAATCGAAAGGGAGTCATGGTTGTAGTGGCTGGCTTTTGTTACATCTTTCATATAGGTTTTCTAGTTCATACAGGAAGTAAATATTGCTGCAAATAGTTATGGAATGATTTATGTTTCAGAGACTGGAGTGCTTCAGTGACAGATTCCAAGAACCAACAGGAAAATAGAGGAGGGACTGAAGGCTTTTATGCATTCTAAATGACAATCTTTGCTTATGACTAAAGGTGGACACACACTACAACACCTTTAGGGAAGATCGAATGATTTAGACACATCTTATCGATACATCGTTTGGAAAAGTGCAAATCATTCAGTGTTCCTGAACAATAACAATCCGATAGAGTCCCGCGGGTCAGCTGTCTTAACTTCAGATCTTTCCTGCTGCAGAGATTTGGAACAGAACAAGTGATTTTGGCCCTCATTCCGAGTTGATCGCTAGCTGCCGTTGTTCGCTGTGTAGCGATCAGTGAAAAAAACAGCAAAACTACGCATGCGTATGAGTAGCAATGCGCACGCGTGGCGTACGGGTACAAAGAGCATAGTTGTTTTGTACTGCTTCTAGCAACGATTCCATTCGCACAGCCAAACGCAAGGAGATTGACAGGACGAGGGCGTTTATGGGTGTCAACTGACCGTTTTCTGGGAGTGTTTGGAAAAACACAGGCGTGTCCAGGCATTTGCTGGGCGGGTATCTGACGTCAATTCCGGGACCTTCGTCACAGCAAACATCACACAGAATAAGTAACTACAGGGCTGGTCTTGTTCTGCACAAAATGTGTTTGTACCCGCTCGGCCACACAGGCGGTCACACTCTTGCAAAGCGAAAATATACTCCCCCGTGGGCGGCGACAATGCATTTGCACGGCTGCAAAAAGTAGCTAGCGAGCGAACAACTCGGAATGAGGGCATTTGGACAAACTGTTCGTGATTTTTCACATCCGATGTTAAGATACTTTGTCCATTCAGCATCCGATCAGTCATTCTAGTGTGTGGGAAGCTTGAGTGGTCTATTCTATGCACCAAATCTATTTTGTATATTACTCTATGAAATAAAAACCATCATGTATTAATTTGATTAACAAAACTGACTATGAAATCATACCCGAAAAACTAGTACTTTTGTATACCACTGCAGCATAGCTGGAAAAGTACTTTGACAGTTTAAATCGGAAGATATCACTTTTGCTATGATTTTAAAATGCTGAAAATAAAACCATCAAAATGTTCTGTTCAAATAATTCTGTAGAAAACTTAGCGGCATTTTCCCACCACATCACTGACAGAGGACGCTGATAGATCATTTTAAAACCTGGAACTTGAATGGGCCTGTGCAATAGCATCAAGCGCTGCTGAGGAACCTCTTGGCGAGCAGTCACATCCGTCATAAGGATGAAGTCCACAGAACTTCAAGAAGCCTAATAATGTACATTGCTCTGCCTCCCAAAAGGGCCATCAGCTGCTGCTGCTGACATTCCCCACTTGTTCCGTATCAGTTTACATGGTGGTGTGCAGCATGATCCCCCAGCCCAGCGTGTGTGCCTCCACTGTCACAGCTTCTCTGAGATATATATACATATATACACACACATATAATCTGCTAGGCAGAGTGACAGGTGGGCAGACACCGTGCAGAGGTCACTCTCGCTGATCCCAGCCCCGGGCTTACCGTTCCTGTTGCAGTCACTGGAAGGTGCGGCCGATGCCACCGGAGCTGCCGCCGAGGCTGCGACGGGCACTGCAGAGGCGGCGGCTGCGGCTCCCACAGTGGCTGCTGCCATGCCTCCTGCAGCGACGACGGCGGCGGCGGTGGCGACAGCAGCTGCCATTGCTCCATTATCCTGCTCATCCCCGCTGCTGTTGGCGCGCTTGTTCTTCTTCCCTTTGCTGTTCTTCACGTTAGGCATTGCGCATCCAGAGGTCGGATCCGTCCAGGGAGCCTTCAGCTGCTTACCCCGCTCTCCTGCATGCTGCCCTGGCTGCCAGTGAGAATACTGAACGGGCGCTGCTGCGGTGTCTATCTCCTGCACTGCTGCATCCCGGAGCCCTGCGGGTGAGGAGGAGAGCAGCCCGCAGCGGGTAAGCGGGCAGAGTGGAGGCAGCAGCAGCAGCAGCAAGACTTGCAGCAGGCGTGTCTCGTTGTTTTGGTTCTGCTCTCCGTGCTGCTGCGGCGCTCGGTTCCTCCCCCCTGTCAGTTTCCCCTGGATCGTGTGACGTCAGCCCCCACCGCCCATGCCCGTGCAGCGTCCGCACGCTGCTGCTCCCCCGGGCCGCCCCATCCTGTCTCCGCCACCAATGCGTCTGTTTCCGCGCCCTGTCCGCCCTCCAATCCGCTGGCCGGATCCGGGTGAGGGCGCGGCTGCTGCTTCTGCAGCATTTCTCTATGTTACTGGCGGCGGGCGGGGAGCGTGCTTATTGTGTGAGCTGCAGCATCATCGCTACTACTGCTACTACTACTACTACTACTGGGTTCCGGTATGAATGGTCGACCATGTTATGGTCGACAGTCATTAGGTCGACCACTATTGGTCGACATGGACACATGGTCGACACATGAAAAGGTCAACATGAGTTTTTTTACTATTTTGGGTGTCGTTTTTTGCGTAAAGTGACTGGGATCCCCAATTAGTGCACCGCGTTCGCTCGCCATGCTTCGGGCATGGTGCCTTCGCTTCGCTCGGCACAGATTACCGTTCCAATCGTAGTCCACGTGGATCGTAAAGTATGGAAAAGTTCCCCAAAAGAAAATAAAGTTAAAAAACTCATGTCGACCTTTTCACGTGTCGACCTTTCATGTGTCAACCATGTGTCCATGTCGACCATGTCAATGTCGACCAATAGTGGTCGAACTAATGACTGTCGATCATAACATGGTCGACCATGTGAACGGATACCCTACTACTGGGGACGTGGCTCCTACACAGTATATTGCCTTTCCATAGTGCTCTGTGTTCTTCTCCCATCTGGGCAGTGCTCACTCTGTTACGTTTCTTTAATACGGATATTGGGTGGTATTGTTCCTTATAATAGGTATCTGTTTTTAGAACACTTGTATGTTAAAGGTGTTCTATACGTTAGCTATGAATGTTATTTTATCCCAGGTATTCCCAACCTTGGTCCATCAGGCATACTAACAGTCCAGGATTTAGTCATATACATGCTTGAGCACAGGTGACTTATTTAGTACCTCAGTTATTTTGATTTAACCATCTGTGCTAAAACCTGGATATCACTAAAACCTGCAATGTTAAGTGGGCCGCCTTGAGGACCAAGCAGTTGTGTCTATGTACCTTTCGTAATCAGGACCAGGAAATGACAGGACAAGAGGGCAGTAGATAACTTCCGCCCTGACAGCACCTAAATGTTTTTTCTGCAGCGGGGTACACTGGTATTCCACAGGGAATAACATTGGGGTGTAGAGTTGGATCTTGATCCGCGGCACCAACAGGCTAAAGTTTTGACTTCCCAGGATGCACTGCACCGCCTCCTCTATAGCCCCGCCTCCAGGCACTGGAGCTCAGTTTGTAAGTTGGTGCCTGTAGTGCAGGCAGCTAACAGGATGGGCTGCTCTATGCATCCCTGAAAAGAGCTTTTCTGAGAAGAAAGAAGACTTCAAAGGCCGCAGCACGGGCACTAGTTGCTATATGTCATGCGGACATATCGTGCTGCGGCTCCCTCACCTCCCCCAGCGGCGCTGTATACTCCCACGCCCTGGTTGCCGGGTACTTACAGCGGAGGGGCTCCGGTTTCATTAGGCACACAAATACTGCCGTTGCTCTCCTGGATCACGTGGCCGCAAATCTAGGGAGGAGGTAAGAGGGTCCCCCAGACGGGACCCGCCGAAATCGCGATCCGGACGCGGTGTCCGGAGACGGACTGCGCCACTGGCATGGACACTGTGGACGTGCAGGGACCCCACTATATCCACCAGGGCAAGGAGCACAGGTCGGATTTACTAAAATCCGTTTCACATAGGCTCCATAGTACCCGGTGGTGAAGCCCAGCAGAGGGGATAAGGCGTTGACCTGTAACACCTCCCCCAGCCCCAGGAGCCATCTACAGCAGATGATCCCTCTCTGGAGCTGCATCTCTCTCCCTCACTCCCTGTCAGCGTTTGGGCGCCATTACACAGAGCTGCGCTGATTCTGGGACTGTTGGGCACTGTCTCCTCTGTAAAGCCGCCTGCCTCATCAGCGCTGTGCTTTTACAGGACACTCAAGTATTCTACATGTCGTTTAGACAGTGTTAGTTAAGAACAAGTGCATACTGTATGAATATTTAGTACAAGTATTCTGTGATATATATATCCAGTGTTTACTGTGTATTGTTATATCTGTATACATACATAGTTTTATGTAGTATAACTAGTCCAGTGCAGTTTTATTGTTGTATGTAATAATTTCTGCATTGTACATGTGACTGTGTGTGCCAATAGCTGCTGTGTGGTTTCCATACCGTGTATCTCACACGTATTGCTATCCCTATATTCTGTACCCTGAGGGGTGCTAAGTGCGTCAGGGTCATATATATAGTGTTTCACAGGATATACTATTTAGTATTTTTCTCTGTGTATTTTTATTCACCCTATACCGCTTAAATCCTCCGTTTTGTGCTCTGCATTTGCAGTCACATTACACATTTTTTGTGTGTTAAGGGGGGTACTCACAGAGAGATCCATGCTTAAAATCTAAGCGATAAGACTAGATTGCTTAAATTTTAAGCACAGACACTCGTGTGTACCCCCCACAGCGATAGCGATGCGCAGCTCAGTGCATCGCTATCGCCGGTGCTAGATTGAACTGCATGCAGGCTCAATCTAGCACATCGTTCATGGGTGAAATGAGCGGTCCCCCGCCTCGCTCAGCACACATCACGCTGTGCTGAGTGGGGGGAGAGATGTGTGCTGAGCGGTTTGCTCAACACACATCTCTCCCATGTATAGGGCCCTGTACTGTGTCTGGCTATATTGCCCTAAGGCTACGTTTCCAAATAATGTCTGCTACACAGGGTGGGAATTCCGTGGACACTACTGCCTCATGCAGTGCTGACGCCACGGTTTTAGCTGAGGAAAATATTTCAGCTGAGGGTCCAGGTACTGGGTGTTCTGCACCCCCTAGTCAGCCTGCAGCACCGGTGGCACATCGCGACCCACCTTGGGCTGCTTTCTCTAATATGCTGACTGTGCTGGTAACAAGACTTACCCCCCCATGTGAGACCTTCTGTGCCATTACAGCCACATATTGTCCCTGTATTTAATCCGCTATGGGCGGATACTCTGTCAACTTAGTTACAGCAATTAAATCAGTGCTTGGTTACACAAACACCTAACCCTCTCCCTCCTAGGACCAAAGGGTCATCTAAGCGGGCCATTTCTTCATCACAATCCACTCATGTTTCGGATACTTCATCAGATGAAGATGGGGAATATACTGATCCATCAGACACTGATACAGCTGCTTCTGATGGGGAATCTACAGCACAGGTTGATGTACCTGACCTAGTGGAGGCTATCACACTGATTCTTCAGATTGATGATGAGACTGACCCTCCAGTTACGTCTAAAGGTGGGTACACACTAATAGATATATCTGCAGATCAATTGATCTGCAGATATATCTATGGACGGATCGAGCAGTGTGTTCAGCATACACACTGCTCGATCCGTCGGGGACTGACGTCATGAACTGGGCGGGCGTGTACACACGCCCGCCCAGTTCAGCTGTCAATCACCGCCGGCCGCCGCAGCATGTGTACGGGCGGTCGGCCGACCGCCCCGTACACACACAGCGACGCGCCAATATATCGGTAGATATATTGGCCGTCGGCTGTGCTGCGCGGCCGACGCGATACGTCTGTGAACGACGGAGTTCACAGACGTATCGGCCGTACACACTGGCCGACGGTCCCGCGATATATCGGCCATTCAAGAGAACGGCCGATATATCGACCAGTGTACAGTGATCGCGCCGAGCAAAATAAATTGTGGGTCCTAGGGACCCCTCACTATAAAAAATTGGGGTCCTACTTCACCGTTTCTGGGTCGCATCACACTTTGAGGGGTGAGGGAAGGCTGCAGTTGGGACTGTGCGGGGGCCAGGTGGCATTTAGGATAGAGGGGTAAAAAAGCAAGTAGCAGTTGGGGCAGAAGCAGGGAGAAGTTGGGGCAGAGCTGGGAGTAGAGGGGGGCTGTAAAGGCAGGCAGCACTTGGGGTAGGGAGAGGGTAAGTTCAGACAGTAGTTGAAACAGTGTTGGGGTGGCTAGTGGCAGGCAGTGCTGGGAGTAGTTAGGGGTTATTTGTAGATAGCAGCTGTGGCAGTACTGGGGGGCAAGGAGGGATTTAGGGGCAGGAAGTACTGGGGGTACAAAAGAGGCATGGCTAGATAGCAGCTAGTGCAGTAGTGGGGGCATGGAAGGGTTTAGGGGCTGGTAGTATTGGGGGTATAGAGGGGGCACAAGTAGATAGCTTGGGTGGTACAGGGTGGCAAGGAGAGGGTTAGGGTCAGGCAGTACTGGGGGTAGGGATGTGGCTTGGGTAGATAGCAGCTTGGGCAGTACTGGAGAGCAAGGGGGGGTTAGGGGCAGAAGTACTGGTAGGGAGGGGGCATGGATAGATACTGGGGATAGAAAGGAGGCATGGGTAGATACTGTGGGTAGGGGATAGCTGGGGCTGTACTGGGGTCAAGGAGGGGGTTAGATGCAGGAAGTGCTGGGGCTAGAGAGACAGCATGGGTAGATACTGGGGGCAGTGGATAAGTGGGACAGTGCAAAGGGGCGAGGGGGTTAGAGGCAGGAAGTACTGGGGGTAGGGTAAGGGTAGATGGCTGCTGGGGCACCGGAGACACGACCTCTACACATGTGTGTGGCTGGCAGCGGGGACCCTGGGCGTATATTACAGCACCCCTATAGTACTATACACATCTTACCAGGTGCCGAGTGCAGGAAGTAAGGCTGAGGAAGTAGCCGTGGCTGTGTGTGGGCACTCTCCAATGATGGCATCCTGGTCAGCGGAGCTGCAGCCAAGGAGAAGATGCTGAAGCGCTGGGTGTGTAGGAGGGGTGACGGCTGGTATCTAGGAGGCGATGTCCGGTGCTCGGCAGATGCTCCTTTCGGGACTCGTGAGACAGCTCTGCGCGTGACAGCTTGGCCGGTCTCTGTCACAGGGAGAGGGTGAAGGCTGAAGACAGACATTCTGCTGCCCAGGGGGTACACTAGCTGCTGCATGTGTTGTTACTGTTAGGCAGTGGGGTCAGGCCGCTCTGATGCGGCTGGCTGCTGTCGGTGTATCAGGGCAGACAAGTGGAGCAGGTCAGTAAAATCTTTTCTCTAACGTCCTAGTGGATGCTGGGGACTCCGTCAGGACCATGGGGAATAGCGGCTCCGCAGGAGACAGGGCACAAAAGCAAGCTTTTAGGATCACATGGTGTGTACTGGCTCCTCCCCCTATGACCCTCCTCCAAGCCTCAGTTAGGTTTTTGTGCCCGGCCGAGAAGGGTGCAATCTAGGTGGCTCTCTTAAAGAGTTGCTTAGAAAAAGTTTTTAGGTTCTTTATTTTCAGTGAGTCCTGCTGGCAACAGGCTCACTGCATCGAGGGACTTAGGGGAGAGATTTTCAACTCACCTGCGTGCAGGATGGATTGGATTCTTAGGCTACTGGACATAGCTCCAGAGGGAGTCGGAACACAGGGCTCGCCCTGGGGTTCGTCCCGGAGCCGCGCCGCCGACCCCCCTTGCAGATGCTGAAGATGAAGAGGTCCGGAACCAGGCGGCAGAAGACTCTCAGTCTTCATCAGGTAGCGCACAGCACTGCAGCTGTGCGCCATTGTTGTCAGCACACTTCACACAGCGGTCACGGAGGGTGCAGGGCGCTGGGGGGGGGCGCCCTGGGCAGCAATGTATAATACCTGTATGGCGAAAAATACATCACATATAGCCCTTGAGGCTATATGGATGTATTTAACCCCTGCCAGATATCTAAAACTCCGGAGAAGAAGCCCGCCGAAAAGGGGGCGGGGCCTATTCTCCTCAGCACACAGCGCCATTTTCCCTCACAGAAAGGCTGGTGGGAAGGCTCCCATGATCTCCCCTGCACTGCACTACAGAAACAGGGTTAAAACAGAGAGGGGGGGCACTGATTTGGCGATATGTATATATATTAAAATGCTATAAAAGGAACACTTATTTCTCTATCGTCCTAGTGGATGCTGGGGTTCCTGAAAGGACCATGGGGAATAGCGGCTCCGCAGGAGACAGGGCACAAAAGTAAAGCTTTCCGATCAGGTGGTGTGCACTGGCTCCTCCCCCTATGACCCTCCTCCAAGCCAGTTAGATTTTTGTGCCCGGCCGAGAAGGGTGCAATCTAGGTGGCTCTCCTAAAGAGCTGCTTAGAAAAGTTTAGCTTAGGTTTTTTATTTTACAGTGAGTCCTGCTGGCAACAGGATCACTGCAACGAGGGACTTAGGGGAGAAGAAGTGAACTCACCTGCGTGCAGGATGGATTGGCTTCTTGGCTACTGGACATCAGCTCCAGAGGGACGATCACAGGTACAGCCTGGATGGTCACCGGAGCCTTGCCGCCGGCCCCCTTGCAGATGCTGAAATAAGAAGAGGTCCAGAATCGGCGGCAGAAGACTCCTCAGTCTTCTAAAGGTAGCGCACAGCACTGCAGCTGTGCGCCATTTTCCTCTCAGCACACTTCACACGGCAGTCACTGAGGGTGCAGGGCGCTGGGAGGGGGGCGCCCTGGGAGGCAAATGAAAACCTATTTTGGCTAAAAATACCTCACATATAGCCTCCGGAGGCTATATGGAGATATTTAACCCCTGCCAGAATCCGTTAAGAGCGGGAGACGAGGCCGCCGAAAAAGGGGCGGGGCCTATCTCCTCAGCACACAGCGCCATTTTCCCTCACAGAAAGGCTGGAGGGAAGGCTCCCAGGCTCTCCCCTGCACTGCACTACAGAAACAGGGTTAAAACAGAGAGGGGGGGCACTAATTTGGCGTTAGAAATATATAAAAAAGATGCTATAAGGGAAAACACTTATATAAGGTTGTCCCTATATAATTATAGCGTTTTTGGTGTGCTGGCAAACTCTCCCTCTATCTCTCCAAAGGGCTAGTGGGTCCTGTCCTCTATCAGAGCATTCCCTGTGTGTGTGCTGTGTGTCGGTACGTGTGTGTCGACATGTAGGAGGACGATGTTGGTGAGGAGGCGGAGCAATTGCCTGTAATGGTGATGTCACTCTCTAGGGAGTCGACACCGGAATGGATGGCTTATTTAGGGAATTACGTGATAATGTCAACACGCTGCAAGGTCGGTTGACGACATGAGACGGCCGACAAACAATTAGTACCGGTCCAGACGTCTCAAAAACACCGTCAGGGGTTTTAAAACGCCCGTTTACTTTAGTCGGTCGACACAGACACAGACAGGGACACTGAATCCAGTGTCGACGGTGAATAAACAAACGTATTCCTTATTAGGGCCACACGTTAAAGGCAATGAAGGAGGTGTTACATATTTCTGATACTACAAGTACCACAAAAGAGGGTATTATGTGGGATGTGAAAAAACTACCATAGTTTTTCCTGAATCAGATAAATTAAATAAAGTGTGTGATGATGCGTGGGTTCCCCCCGATAGAAAATTATGGGCGGTATACCCTTTCCCGCCAGAAGTTAGGGCGCGTTGGGAAACACCCCTTAGGGTGGATAAGGCGCTCACACGCTTATCAAAACAAGTGGCGGTACCGTCTATAGATAGGGCCGTTCCTCAAGGACCAGCTGACAGGAGGCTGGAAAATATCATAAAAAGTATATACACACATACTGGTGTTATACTGCGACCAGCGATCGCCTCAGCCTGGATGTGCAGAGCTGGGGTGGCTTGGTCGGATTCCCTGACTAAAAATATTGATACCCTTGACAGGGACAGTATTTTATTGACTATAGAGCATTTAAAGGATGCATTTCTATATATGCGAGATGCACAGAGGGATATTTGCACTCTGGCATCAAGAGTAAATGCGATGTCCATAACTGCCAGAAGATGTTATGGACACGACAGTGGTCAGGTGATGCAGATTCCAAACGGCACAAAGGTGTATTGCCGTATAAAGGAAGAGGAGTTATTTGGGGTCGGTCCATCGGACCTGGTGGCCACGGCAACTGCTGGAAAATCCACCGTTTTTACCCTAAGTCACATCTCTGCAGAAAAAGACACCGTCTTTTCAGCCTCAGTCCTTTCGTCCCTATAAGATCATATCTGCCCAGGGATAGAGGAAAGGGAAGAAGACTGCAGCAGGCAGCCCATTCCCAGGAACAGAAGCGTTCCACCGCTTCTGACAAGTTCTCAGCATGGCGCTGAGACCGTACAGGACCCCTGGATCCTACAAGTAGTATCCCAGGGGTACAGATTGGAATGTCGAGACGTTTCCCCTTCGCAGGCTCCTGAAGTCTGCTTTACCAAGGTCTCCCTCCGACAAGGAGGCAGTATGGAAAAAAATTCACAAGCTGTATTCCCAGCAGGTGATAATTAAATTACCCCTCCTACTACAAGAAAAGGGGTATTATTCCACACTATATTGTGGTACTGAAGCCAGAAGGCTAGGTGAGACTTATTCTAAATCTAAAAAAATTTTGAACACTTACAAAGGTTCAAATCAAGATGGAGTCACTCAGAGCAGTGATAACGAACAGGAAGAAGGGGACTATATAGTGTCCCGGGACATCAGGGATGCTTACCTCTATGTCCCAAATTTGCCCTTCTCACTAAGGGTACCTCAGGTTCGTGGTGCAGAACTGTCACTATCAGTTTCAGACGCTGCCGTTTGGATTGTCCACGGCACCCCGGGTCTTTACTAAGGTAATGGCCGAAATGATGATTCTTCTTCGAAGAAAAGGCGTCTTAATTATCCCTTACTTGGACGATCTCCTGATAAGGGCATAGTCCAGGGAACAGTTGGAGGTAGGAGTAGCACTATCTCGGATACTGCTACAACAGCACGGGTGGATTCTAAATATTCCAAAATCGCAGCTGATCCCGACGACACGTCTGCTGTGCCTAGGGATGATTCTGGACACAGTCCAGAAAAAGGTGTTTCTCCCGAAAGAGAAAGCCAGGGAGTTATCCGAGCTAGTCAGGAACCTCCTAAAAACAGTGCATCATTGCACAAGGGTCCTGGTAGAAAATGGTGGCTTCCTACGAAGCAATTCCATTCGGCAGATTTCACGCAAGAACTTTTCAGTGGGATCTGCTGGACAAATGGTCCGGATCGCATCTTCAGATGCATCAGCGGATAACCCTATATCCAAGGACAAGGGTGTCTCTCCTGTGGTGGTTATAGAGTGCTCATCTTCTAGAGGGCCGCAGATTCGGCATTCAGGATTGGATGCTGGTGACCACGGAGCCCAGCCCGAGAGGCTGGGGAGCAGTCACACAAGGAAAAAATTTCCAGGGAGTGTGATCAAGTCTGGAGACTTTTCTCCACATAAATATACTGGAGCTAAGGGTAAATTTATAATGCTCTAAGCTTAGCAAGACCTCTGCTTCAAGGTCAGCCGGTATTGATCCAGTGGGAAAAACATCACGGCAGTCGCCCACGTAAACAGACAGGGCGACACAAGAAGCAGGAGGGCAATGGCAAAAACTGCAAGGACTTTTCGCTGGGCGGAAAATCATGTGATAGCACTGTCAGCAGTTTTTCATCCCGGGAATGGAAACTGGGAAGCAGACTTCCTCAGCAGGCACGACCTCCACCCGGGAGAGTGGAAACTTCATCGGGAAGTTTTTTTCCACATGATTGTAAACCGTTGGGAAATACCAAAGGTGGACATGATGGCGTCCCGTCTGAACAAAAAACGGGACAGGTATTGCGCCAGGTCAAGAGACCCTCAGGCAATAGCTGTGGACGTTCTGGTAACACCGTGGGTGTACCAGTCGGTGTATGTGTTCCCTCCTCTGCTTCTCATACCTAAGGTGCTGAGAATTATAAGACGTAGAGGAGTAAGAACTATACTCATGGCTCCGGATTGGCCAAGAAGGACTTGGTACCCGGAACTTCAAGAGATGTTTACAGAGGTCTTATGGCCTCTGCCGCTAAGAAGGGACTTGCTTCAGCAAGTACCATGTCTGTTCCAAGACTTACCGCAGCTGCGTTTGTTGGCATGGCGGTGGAACGCCGGATCCTAAGGGAAAAAGGCATTCCGGAAGAGGTCATTCCTACCCTGGTCAAAGCCAGAAAGGAGGTGACCGCACAACATTATCACCACATGTGGCGAAAATATGTTGCGTGGTGTGAGGCCAGGAAGGCCCCACAAAGAAATTTCAACTCGGTCGATTCCTGCATTTCCTGCAAACAGGAGTGTCTATGGGCCTCAAATTGGGGTCCATTAAGGTTCAAATTTCGGCCCTGTCAATTTTCTTCCAGAAAGAATTGGCTTCAGTTCCTGAAGTCCAGAACTTTGTCAAGGGAGTATTGCATATACAACCCTCTTTTGTGCCTCCAGTGGCACTGTGGGATCTCAACGTAGTTCTGGGATTCTTCAAATCACATTGGTTTAAAACCAGTCTAATCTGTGGATTTGAAGCATCTCACATGAAAAGTGACCATGTTCTTGGCCCTGGCCTGGACCAGGCGAGTGTCAAATTGGTGGTTTTTTTCTCAAAAAAGCCCATATTTGTTTGTCCATTCGGACAGGGCAGAGCTGCGGACTCGTCCCCAGTTCTCTCCCTAAGGTGGTGTCAGTGTTTCACCTGAACCAGCTTATTGTGGTGCCTTGCACCTACTAGGGACTTGGAGGACTCCAAGTTGCTAGATGTTGTCAGGGCCCTGAAAATATAGGTTCCAGGACGGCTGGAGTCAGGAAAACTGACTTGCTGTTATCCTGTATGCACCCAACAAACTGGGTGCTCTTGCTTTTAAGCAGACTATTGCTAGTTGGATGTGTAATACAATTCAGCTTGCACATTCTGTGGCAGGCCTGCCACAGCCAAAATATGTAAATGCCCATTCCACAAGGAAGGTGGGCTCATCTTGGGCGGCTGCCCGAGGGGTCTCGGCTTTACAACTTTGCCGAGCGGTTATTTAGTCAGGGGCAAACACGTTTGTAAAATCCTACAAATTTGATACCCTGGCTAAGGAGGACCTGGAGTTCTCTCATTCGGTGCTGCAGAGTCATCCGCACTCTCCCGCCCGTTTGGGAGCTTTGGTATAATCCCCATGGTCCTTTCAGGAACCCCAGCATCCACTAGGACGATAGAGAAAATAAGAATTTACTTACCGATAATTCTATTTCTCGGAGTCCGTAGTGGATGCTGGGCGCCCATCCCAAGTGCGGATTATCTGCAATACTTGTACATAGTTACAAAAATCGGGTTATTATTGTTGTGAGCCATCTTTTCAGAGGCTCCGCTGTTATCATACTGTTAACTGGGTTTAGATCACAAGTTGTACGGTGTGATTGGTGTGGCTGGTATGAGTCTTACCCGGGATTCAAAATTCCTCCCTTATTGTGTACGCTCGTCCGGGCACAGTACCTAACTGGCTTGGAAGAGGGTCATAGGGGGAGGAGCCAGTGCACACCACCTGATCGGAAAGCTTTACTTTTGTGCCCTGTCTCCTGCGGAGCCGCTATTCCCCATGGTCCTTTCAGGAACCCCAGCATCCACTACGGACTCCGAGAAATAGAATTATCGGTAAGTAAATTCTTATTATAAAGGTTGTCCCTGGATAATTATAGCGTTTTGGTGTGTGCTGGCAAACTCTCCCTCTGTCTCCCCAAAGGGCTAGTGGGTCCTGTCCTCTATCAGAGCATTCCCTATGTGTGTGCTGTATGTCGGTACGTGTGTGTCGACATGTATGAGGAAAATATTGGTGAGGAGGCGGAGCAAATTGCCTGTAATGGTGATGTCACTCTCTAGGGAGTCGACACCGGAATGGATGGCTTATTTATGGAAATTACGTGACAATGTCAACACGCTGCAAGCCGGTTGACGACATGAGAGGGCCGGCGAACAAATTAGTATCTGTCCAGGCGTCTCAAACACCGTCAGGGGCTGTAAAATGCCCATTTACCTCAGTCGGTCGACACAGACCCAGACACGGACACTGATTTCAGTGTCGACGGTGAAGAAACAAACGTATTTTCTTTTAGGGCCACACGTTAAGGGCAATGAAGGAGGTGTTACATATTTCTGATACTCCAAGTACCACAAAAAAGGGTATTATGTGTGAGGTGAAAAAACTTCCTGTAGTTTTTCCTGAATCAGATAAATTAAATGAAGTGTGTGATGATGCGTGGGTTTCCCCCGATAGAAAATTATTGGCGGTATACCCTTTCCCGCCAGAAGTTAAGGCGCGGTGGGAAACACCCCTCAGGGTGGATAAGGCGCTCACACGCTTATCAGAACAAGTGGCGGTACCATCTACGGATAGGGCCGTACTTAAGGAGCCAGCTGATAGGAGGCTGAAAAATATCCTAAAAAGTATACACACACATGCTGGTGTTATACTGCGACCAGCGATCGCCTCAGCCTGGATGTGCAGAGCTGAGGTGGCTTGGTCGGATTCCCTGACTAAAAATATTGATACCTTTGACAGGGACAGTATTTTATTGACTATAGAGCATTTAAAGGATGCATTTCTATATATGCGAGATGCGCAGAGGGATATTTGCACTCTGGCATCAAGAGTAAATGCGATGTCCATATCTGCAAGAAGATGTTTATGGACACGACAGTGGTCAGGTGATGCAGATTCCAAACGGCACAAAGATGTATTGCCGTATAAAGGGGAGGAGTTATTTGGGGTCGGTCCATGGGACCTGGTGGCCAGGGCAACTGCTGGAAAATCCACCGTTTTTTACCCTAAGTCACATCTCTGCAGAAAAAGACACCGTCTTTTCAGCCTCAGTCCTTTCGTCCCTATAAGAGTCATATCTGCCCAGGGATAGAGGAAAGGGAAGAAGACTGCAGCAGGCAGCCCATTCCCAGGAACAGAAGCCCTCCACCGCTTCTACCAAGTTCTCAGCATGACGCTGGGACCGTACAGGACCCCTGGATCCTACAAGTAGTATCCAAGGGGTACAGATTGGAATGTCGAGAGGTTTCCCCCCTCGCAGGTTCCTGTAGTCTGCTGTACCAATGTCTCCCTCCGACAGGGAGGCAGTATTGAAAACAATTCACAAGCTGTATTCCCAGCAGGTGATAATAAAATTACCCCTCCGACAACAAGGAAAGGGGTATTACTCCACACTATATGGTGGTACTGAAGGCTAGGTGAGACCTATTCTAAATCTGAAAAATTTGAACACTTGCAAGGGTTCAAATCCAGATGGAGTCACTCAGAGCAGTGATAGCAAAGAACAAGGGGACTATATGGTGTCCCGGGACATCAGGGATGCTTACCTCCATGTCCCAAAATTTGCCTTTTCTCACCAAGGGTACCTCAGGTTCGTGGTACAGAACTGTCACTATCAGTTTCAAGACGATGCCGTTGGATTGTCCAAGGCACCCCGGGTCCTTACCAAGGTAATGACCGAAAGGAGGATTCGTCTTCAAAGAAAATGGACGACCTCCTGATAAGAACAAGGTCCAGAGAACAGTTGGAGGTCGGAGTAGCACTATCTCAAGTAGTTCTACGACAGCACGGGTGGATTCTAAATATTCCAAAACCGCAGTTGTTCCGACGACACGTCTGCTGGTCCTAGGGATGATTCTGGACACAGTCCAGGAAAAGGTGTTTCTCCCAGAGGAGAAAGCCAGGGAGTTATCCGAGCTAATCGGGATCCTCCTAAAACCAGGAAAAGTGTCAGTGCATCATTGCACAAGAGTCCTGGTAAAAATGGTGGCTTATTACGAAGCACTTCCATTCGGCAGATTTCACGCAAGAACTCTTCAGTGGGATCTGCTGGACAAATGGTCCGGATCGCATCTTCAGATGCATCAGCGGATAACCCTATATCCAAGGACAAGGGTGTCTCTCCTGTGGTGATTACAGAGTGCTCATCTTCTAGAGGGCCGCAGATTCGGCATTCAGGATTGGATGCTGGTGACCACGGAGGCCAGCCTGAGAGGCTGGGGAGCAGTCACACAAGGAGTGTGATCAAGTCTGGAGAATTCTCTCCACATAAATATACTGGAGCTAAGAGCAAATTTATAATGCTCTAAGCTTAGCAAGACCTCTGCTTCAAGGTCAGCCGGTATTGATCCAGTGGGATAACATCACGGCAGTCGCCCACGTAAACAGAAAGGGCGGCACAAGAAGCAGGAGGGCAGTGGCAAAACTGCAAGGATTTTTCGCTAGGCGGAAAATCATGTGATAGCACTGTCAGCAGTGTTCATTCCGGGAGTGGACGACTGGGAAGCAGACTTCCTCAGCAGGCACGACCTCCACCCGGGAGAGTGGGAACTTCATCGGGAAGTTTTCCGCATGATTGTGAACCGTTGGGAAAGACCAAAGGTGGACATGATGGCGTCCCGCCCGAACAAAAAATGGGACAGGTATTGCGCCAGGTCACGAGACCTTCAGGCGATAGCTGTGGACGTCCTGGTAACACCGTGGGTGTAACAGTCGGTGTATGTGTTCCCTCCTCTGCTTCTCATAACCAAGGTATTGAGAATTATAAGACATAGAGGAGTAAGAACTATACTCGTGGCTCCGGATTGGCCAAGAGGGACTTGGTAACCGGAACTTCAAGAGATGCTCACAGAGGACTAATGGCCTCGGGAGCTAAGAAGGGATTTGCTTTCAGCAAGTACCATGTCTGTTCCAAGAGGAACCGTGGCATCGGCCTTTAAGAAAGGACCTGCTCCAGCAGGGACCTTGTCTGTTCCAAGACTTACCGCGACTGCGTTTGACGGCATGGCGGTTTGAACGCCGGATCCTAAGGGAAAAGGCATTCCGGAAGAGGTCATACCTACCCTGGTCAAAGCCAGGAAGGAGGTGACCGCACAACGTTATCACCACATGTGGTAAAAATATGTTGCGTGGGTGAGGCCAGGAAGGCCCCACGAAAAAATTTCAACTAGGTCGATTTCTGCACTTCCTGCAAACAGGAGTGTCTATGAGCCTCAAATTGGGGTCCATTAAGGTTCAAGTTTCGGCCCTATAGATTTTCTTCCAGAAAGAATTGGCTTCAGTTCCTGAAGTCCAGACGTTTGTCAAGGGAGTATTGCATATACAGCCCTTGTGTGCCTCCAGTGGCACCGTGGGATCTCAACGTAGTGTTGGGATTCCTCAAATCATATTGGTTTGAACCACTCAAATCTGTGGATTTGAAATATCTCACATGGAAAGTGACCATGCTGTTGGCTCTGGCCTCGGCCAGGCGATTGTCAAAATTGGCGGCTTTGTCTTACAAAAGCCCATATTTGATTTTCCATTCGGACAGGGCAGAACTGCGGACTCGTCCCCAGTTTCTTCCTAAGGTGGTGTCAGCGTTTCACCTGAAACAACCTATTGTGGTGCCTGCGGCTACTAGGGACTTGGAGGACTCCAAGTTGCTAGACGTTGTCAGGGCCCTGAAAATATATATATATATATATATATATATAATTCCAGGACGGCTGGAGTCAGAAAGTCTGACTTGCTGTTTATATTGTAGGCACCCAAAAAGCTGGGTGCTCCTGCTTCTAAGCAGACTATTGCTCGTTGGATTTGTAGTACAATTCAGCTTGCACATTCTGTGGCAGGCCTGCCACAGCCAAAATCTGTAAATGCCCATTCCACAAGGAAGGTGGGCTCATCTTGGGCGGCTGCCCGAGGGGTCTCGGCTTTACAACTTTGCCGAGCAGCTACTTGGTCAGGGGCAAACACGTTTGCAAAATTCTACAAATTTGATACCCTGGCTGAGGAGGACCTGGAGTTCTCTCATTCGGTGCTGCAGAGTCATCCGCACTCTCCCGCCCGTTTGGGAGCTTTGGTATAATCCCCATGGTCCTGACGGAGTCCCCAGCATCCACTAGGACGTTAGAGAAAATAAGATTTTACTTACCGATAAATCTATTTCTCATAGTCCGTAGTGGATGCTGGGCGCCCATCCCAAGTGCGGATTGTCTGCATTACTTGTACATAGTTATTGTTACAAAAAATCGGGTTATTATTGTTGTGAGCCATCTTTTTTAGAGGCTACTTCATTGTTATCATACTGTTAACTGGGTTCAAATCACAAGTTGTACGGTGTGATTGGTGTGGCTGGTATGAGTCTTACCCGGGATTCAAGATCCTTCCTTATTGTGTACGCTCGTCCGGGCACAGTACCTAACTGAGGCTTGGAGGAGGGTCATAGGGGGAGGAGCCAGTACACACCATGTGATCCTAAAAGCTTGCTTTTGTGCCCTGTCTCCTGCGGAGCCGCTATTCCCCATGGTCCTGACGGAGTCCCCAGCATCCACTACGGACTATGAGAAATAGATTTATCGGTAAGTAAAATCTTATTATTGGCTGACACTGTGCACACAGGCATCAGCGCGTCCTGCAGGACCCACTCATTTTTAAAAACTGTGTCAATGCGCTATAACGCGTATTTTGTGATCACTGGAGGGTGTTAGAGAGAGGGGGAGGAGCAGGAGATAGGGAGGGATGCGAGTGAGTGTGTTAGAGAGGGAGGGAGAGAGAGAGGGGAGTAAGAAAGAGAGACAGTGTCAGAGAGAGGTACAGAGAGACAGCGTCAGGGAGAGAGAGAGGTGCATGAGAGAGTATGTCAGGGAGAGAGATGGAGAGGAGCACGAGAGAGTGTGTCAGGGAGAGAGATGGAGAGGAGCATGAGAGAGTCTCAGGAAGAGGGGAGGGAGAGGCGCATGAGTGTGTCAGGGAGAGAGAGGGAGAGGCACATGAGTGTCAGGGAGAGAGAGGAAAGATAAAGGGAGAGGGAGGGAGAGCTGCATGAGAGAGAGATGGAGAGGAGCATGAGAGAGTATCAGGAAGAGGGGAGGGAGAGGCGCATGAGTGTGTCAGGGAGAGAGAGGGAGAGGCACATGAGTGTCAGGGAGAGAGAGAGGCAAGACAAAGGGAGAGGGAGGGAGAACTGCATGAGGGTGTCAGGGAGAGAGAGGGAGAGGCACATGAGTGTCAGGGAGAGAGAGGCAAGATAAAGGGAGAGGGAGGGAGAGGCACATGAGTGTCAGGGAGAGAGAGGCAAGATAAAGGGAGAGGGAGGGAGAGCTGCATGAGAGATAGATGGAGAGGAGCAGGAGAGAGTGTCAGGAAGAGGGGAGGGAGAGGCGCATGAGTGTGTCGGGGAGAGAGAGGGAGAGGCACATGAGTGTCAGGGAGAGAGAGAGGCAAGACAAAGGGAGACGGAGGGAGAACTGCATGAGGGAGAGGCACTTGAGAGTGTGTCAGGGAGAGAGGAAGAGGCGCACGAGTGTGTCAGGGAGAGAGAGGGAGAGGCACATGAGTGTCAGGGAGAGAGAGAGGCAAGACAAAGGGAGAGGGTGGGAGAGCTGCATGAGAGAGAGAGGGAGAGGCACATGAGAGTGTCAGGGAGAGAGGGAGAGGCGCATGAGTGTCAGGGAGAGGAGCAAGACAGAGTGTCAGGGAGAGGGAGGGAGAGCTGCGTGAGAGAGGGAGAGGCACATGAGAGAGTGTGAGGGAGAGCTGCGTGAGAGTGGGAGAGGCACATGAGAGAGTGTCAGGGAGAGGGAGGGAGAGGCGCATGAGAGTGTCAGGAAGAGGGGAGGGAGAGGCGCATAAGTGTGTCAGGGAGAGAGAGGGAGAGGCACATGAGTGTCAGGGAGAGAGAGAGGCAAGACAAAGGGAGAGGTAGGGAGAGGCACATGAGAGAGTGTCAGGGAGAGAGGGAGAGGCGCATGAGTGTCAGGGAGAGGAGCAAGACAGAGTGTCAGGGAGAGAGAGGGAGAGGCATATGAGAGTCAGAGGCACATGAGAGAGAGAGTCAGGGAGAGGCACATGAGAGAGAGTGGAGCAAGACAGTGTCCGGAAGAGGGAGGGAGAGGCGCATGAGAGAGGGAGAGGCACATGAGAGAGTGTCAGGGAGAGGGAGGGAGAGGCGCATGAGAGAAAGTCAGGGAGAGAGAGGGAGAGGCACATGAGTGTCAGGGAGAGGAGCAAGACAGTGTGTCAGGGAGAGAGAGGGAGAGGCATATGAGAGTCAGAGGCACATGAGAGAGAGAGAGTCAGGGAGAGGCACATGAGAGAGAGTGGAGCAAGACAGTGTCCGGAAGAGGGAGGGAGAGGCGCATGAGAGAGTGTCAGGCAGAGAGGGAGAGGCACATGAGCGAGAGTGTCAGGGAGAGAGAGGGAGAGGCACATGAGAGTGTCAGGGAGAGGAGCAAGACAGAGTGTCAGGGAGAGAGAGGGAGAGGCACATGAGAGAGTGTTAGGGAGAAGGAGGGAGAGACGCATGAGAGATTGTCAGGGAGAGAGAGGGGCAAGAGTGTCAGGGAGGGAGAGGTGCATGTGGGAGAATTAGATATAGAGGAAAAAGACAGTGAGTGTCCGTGTGAGGGGGGCAGCATGAGATACACTACCAACTACAGCAGCTCAGGCACAGGTCTCTGATGGGGCCGGCAGTTCATTGCGTTAAGCCCCGCCCCCTAATTACCCGCGAATCACGGCATGACCTGCATGTACTAGGGGCAGACACTGCAGAGCAGACTGACTGGGCCAGGCTTAGTACTCTCTCTCCCAAACCCCCCCCCCCCCACCATGCTACATCCTCCGTGGCTGCCTGCAGCTCCCGCGATACCCAGGCTGCAGCCACCGCAGTGGTTTCCAGTCAGCAAAGTACTCAGATCCTCCTCCTCTCTCTCCCTTCCTCCACGGGCAGAAGTGAAGGGGAAAGGTACATTTCTCCGGCCGGACAGCCTCACCTCCTCCCTCAGCGATGCGGACACCTGCCAGCGCACTGTAATGAGTCAGGCTGACTCACTATAGTAGTAGTACCTGGCTGTCTTGCATAATGCCGCCGGCCACGGGCACTTCATTGAGGCTAGTTCTGCCCCCTCTGTCTCTGCTGCGGGATCGGAGCTGAGACTTCCAATCGTAGCAGGCAGCCAGTGCGGAGCCAGCGTCCACTACACTACAAACCGCTGCTGTCACTGACTGCTGTGACAGCAGGATAATCCCTGTAATATGCGCGCGGAGCAGACGGTGAGGGGAGGCGGGGCGGGAGAACACACTGTGCATGGTCTCCTCCCCTTACAAGTTCCTCCTCTGCTGCCCTGGAGACGGAACTGACTGACAGCGCAGGACAGCGCTGCTGGTCAGAGCGCGTCCTGAGGGACCCTGCATTTTTTTCTTTTTGAGTCCCCATCATCAATTCTCGGGTAAAATACGCGCCATAGCGCGTTTTTGCGATCACTGGTGTATACGGGCCTTAAGAAACCTGATAAGTTAAATCGTCAGAAGGTTACTAAATTAGTCTTACCACATTCTGACCATTTAATTGACATACGTCAGGAATCCTGGGAGTCTCCAGGAAATACATTTTCCCTGTCTAGAAAGATGCTAGCTCGTTATCCTATCGCTGCAGAGTTAAGTACCAAGTGGGAAACTCCACCACCAGTGGACTTACATGTAGCCTGTCTTGTGGTGTCATCTCCTCTGCCTGTCACCACCGTCACCTCTCTGAAGGAACCGACGGATATGCGTGTGGGGGGCTGCTTGAAGTCTATTTACACTCTCACAGGTGCGGTACATACACCCACTATGGCAGCCTCTTGAGCTGCAAAAGGTATTGAAGCCTGGGTTCAAGCAGTTGAGGCAGAGCTACCTCTGAATTTTCCTGATAATGCCAGATAGTGTTTATCATCTATTACCACAGCCTCCCATTACATTTAGGAGGCGGCCTCTGATGCTGGTGTTATGGCAGCCAAAGTGTCTGCTATGTCCATTCTGGCTCGCCGGATTCTGTGGTTGCGGTCCTGGTCGGTGGACCTGGACTCTAAAAGACCTTGGAGGTGCTCCCTTTTAAGGGAGATATACTATTTGTGGAAGATCTGAACAAGATTGTGACTGACTTGGCGTCTGCCAAGACTGCATGTCTCCCAAATACTAATCCTTTGGCTCCAAAGGCTAAGAGTACCACCTTTCGTTCCTTTCGACTTCCGGGTAAAGCAAAGGGTCAGGCGTACCCGAGACAAGCTCGCGCTTCCAAAACCTCTAAGCCCAAACCTAAACATTCTTGGGTCGCCCGTTAGCCTGCTTCAAAATCAGACAAGCCTGCTGCATGACGGGGCGGGCCTCCCCCTGGGGGACCCCAGGGTGGGAGGCCGACTTCTGCAGTTCGCCCAGGTATGGTTACAGACCACTTCAGACGCCTGGGTACGGGAAGTCATCTCTCAAGGACACACCATCTCTTTCAAGACATGTCCCCCTCGTCAGTTGTGCTCAACGTTTATTTCTTCAGATCCGTTAAAATAAAAAACTCTACATTTGGTTGTACAATCCCTCCTGGACACAGGAGTGATAGTGCAGGTGCCTCTGGCTCAGAGAGGCAGGAGTACTATTCAACCCTAGTTCCAAAAAGCCAAATGGATCCTCCCGGGCCCATTCTCAACCTCAAATCTTTGAACAAATTTGTGATGGTATCCAAATTCCGAAAGAAAACTCTGCACTCTATTGTACTGGCCATGGAACCCGAAGACTATCTGGTATCCCTGGACATACAGGATGCTTACCTACACATACCTATTGTCATGTCGCATCAGCAATATCTGCGGTTTGCTATTGGCAACCTATATTATCAATTCCAAGCCTTGCCTTTTGGACTGACTACAGCTCCTCGGATCTTCACCAAGGTCATGGCAGTCATGACGGCCATTCTCCGTCATCAAGGCATCAGGATCCTGCCATATCGGGACGACTTGCTGATCCTGGCGAATTCCCCAGAGGTTCTCATCCGTCATCTGGAACTGACGGTCCAATTCCTACAAGCCCAAGGGTGGCTCATCAATTGGAATAAATCCTCACTGGTCCCTGCTCAGAGCATGGTGCACCAGAGGGCATTACTGGACACACACACAACCAACGTTTGTTCTTGTCTCCAGAGAAGGTCCTGAAGCTTCAGGACAGGGTAAGATGCTTCCTTTCTTGCCCACGAGTGTCGATACACTTGGCGATGCAAGTAATAGTCCTCATGGTGTCGGCTTTCGACATGGTAGAGTACGCCCTCTGCAGAAGCTAATCCTTGCCAAGTGGGATAGTCTGCCTCACCGGATCAGATCTCACATGATCTCCTTGACTCGGGAGGTTCGTCTCTCACTGAGCTGGTGGCTACAGGACCAACAAGTGAGAAGGGGTCGTCCCTTCTGGATGTCCAACTGGGTCCTCCCTACGATGGATGCCAGTCTGCGGGGGTTGGGGCGCGGTGTTAAAGCAACACTCTCTCTTCAGGGTCGGTGGACCAGGGAGAAATCCCGATAAGTATTCTGGAGTTGCGGGTAGTGTTCAATGCTCTGAAACTTGCTCTGCCTCTGGTACAGAACAGGCCTGTTCAAGTACAGTCGAACAATGCCACCACGGTGGCGTCCATAAATCATCAAGGCGGCACGCGAAGCCGCATGGCAATGTTAGAAGTGTCAAAGATTCTTCAATAGGCGGAACGCCATCTGCCAGCCTTATCGGCAGTGTTCATTCCGGGGGTCCTCAACTGGGAAGCAGACTTCCTCAGTTGTCAGGACGTACACGCCGGAGAGTGGAGCCTTCATCCAGAAGTTTTTACAACTTCTAGTGGACAAGTGGGGCCTACCAGATGTAGACCTGATGGCGTTTCGACACAATCACAAGGTTCCGGTCTTCGGAGCAAGGACAAGGGATCCTCAAGCAGCGTTCGTGGATGCCCTGGATGCTGCCGTACGTGTTCCCTCCGTTGTCACTCCTGCCCAGGGTAATAAGGAAGTTCAAGCAAGAAGGGGGAATACTACTTCTAATCACTCCAGCATGGCCCAGACGGCACTGGTTCTCGGACCTGCAGGGTCTCGATAGAGCTTACTTTTTCTGCTTCCGCAACGCCCAGACCTCCTTGTTCAGGGCCCTTGTGTCCACCAGGATCTGGCCCGACTGGCTTTGACGGCGTGGCTCTTGAAGCTTCACTCCTGAGGGCCAAAGGATTTTCTGAGGCGGTCATTCAAACTATGTTGATAGCCCGTAAACCAGCTTCGGCTCGGATTTATTATAGGGTCTGGAATTCTTACTTCACCTGGTGGGCGGCTAAGAATTACGATGCATACAAGTTCAGTACTGCCAAACTTTTGGCTTTTCTGCAACAGGGCCTGGACTTAGGCCTTTTGTCTGTCCTCCCTCAAGGTTCATATATCTGCCTTGTCGGTGTGGTTTCAGAGAAAGATTGCGTCTCTTCCTGACGTTCACACTTTCACTCAGGGTGTTTTACGGATTCAACCTCCCTATGTCCCTCCTGTGGCTCCATGGGATTTGTCTGTTGTTCTGAATGCCGTACAAGAGTCTCCATTTGAGCCTCTTGAGTCTGTGGACCTTAAATGGCTTACGCTTAAGGTCTTATTTTTGCTGGCTATTGCCTCAGCTCGACGGGTTTCAGACTTGGGTGCCTTATCATGTCGGTCACCCTTTCTGATTTTTCACCGTGACCGCGCGGTTCTTAGAACTCGCCCTGGTTATCTACCTAAGGTGGTGTCGTCTTTCCACCTTAACCAAGAGATTGTGGTTCCAGCCTTTATCTCTCCTGATTTGTCCTACAAAGAGCAGTCTTTGGATGTGGTGCGGGCTCTCCATATCTATGTGAAGAGAACCGCCTCCCTTAGGAGATCTGATTCTATCTTTGTTCTTTTTGGTTTTCACAAATGTGGCTGGCCTGCGAATAAGCAATCTTTGGCCAGATGGATTAGAATGGTTATTGCACAGGCTTATGCGCAGGCTGGACTTTCAGCTCCTGCTGCTATCAAGGCCCATTCTACTCGGTCTGTTGGACCTTCTTGGGCGGCCCGCCGTGGCGTGGCCCTAGAACAATTGTGCAAGGCGGCTATGTGGTCCTCAGTGAACACGTTCATCAGGTTCTATGCCTTTGATACCTCCGCCTCCCAGGATGCCTCCTTTGGATGCCTGGATTTTGTGCCTCCTACAGTGCGTCCCCTCCCATGAGGAACTGCTTTAGGACATTCCCGATGTTATTCCCTGTGGTTTACCAGTGTACCCCGCTGCAGAAAAGGAGATTTATGGTAAGACTTACCATTGTGAAATATCTTTCTGCGAGGTACACTGGATTCCACAGGGCGCCCACTCTGACGCACTTATCTTCTTTGGGTTTGTATGGCATTAGCCGCTGGTACCTTCTCCTGTTGTGAGAATGTGGTTCTCTGCGGCTACTAACTACTATTGTCTCTTTTACCTGCTACTGCAGTGGACTGGTTAACGAAACTGAGCTCCAGTGCCTGGAGGCGGGGCTATAGAGGAAGTGGTGCAGTGCATCCTGGGAATAGTCAAAGCTTTAGCCTGTTGGTGCCTCGGATCAAGATCCAACTCTACACCCCGATGTTATTCCCTGTGGAATCCAGTGTACCTCACAGAAAGAGATTTAACAATGGTAAGTCTTAACATAAATCTCCTTATCCATTCTCTTTTCATTTGATGTTATTTTGTTTTATCTATGGACCACTGTACCCTTGCAGACTTGCTTCACTTGCCACGCTTCGGGCTCGGTGTTTCGCTTCGCTTGCCACAGGTTATTATTCCAAATAGTTTGTGATATGGACCCAGGGGCTTATGGGAAAAGTCCTCTCCACAAAGGGTAACTAGACGCTACCAAGGTTGTGAATGCCTGCTTTATCCTATCCCTTTTCAGTAATAACTTGCTTCGGATCCCACCTTTCACTGTATTTAGGAGAAACCCTGCATTATCATTCAACCTCTATTGTTATTAATGTACAATTGTAACAATTATTTTCTATCCCAACATATTTAAGGGAAAAAAATATCCGTTATTGCAATTTACTGAAAAGATATCTAGCCAAAGTAAACGGAATGATAATCCGCTACATTTATAATACGGACTGGCAGTGCAAGAGTCAAACAGATTAGCCTGCCAGTCAGCCCTGGATAACCATGTGACCCGAAAGATGGCAGTATACCACCAGCACAAACAAAGGTTTGCCATAAACACCCGCCAAGCAGTGGCTGTTAGCCATCATCAGAAATAGATCAATGTTTAGTGACCCATCCCTAATAAAATCCTGGAGGTGCTGCAAACGTAATACATATAAAATCTCAGCTGTTGGGATGCCGGCGGATGACCGACTGGAATCCTGACAGCTATGGTCCCGGGTGTAAGCAGAAAAACCCACAATAAGTACTATGCACCCAGCGGCACAAACAATTGAATAGCTCCTGCCACTATAAATCATACTTTCCTACTCTCCCGGAATGGCCGGGAGGCTCACGAAAATCGGGTGACCCTCCCGGCCCCACAGAAGAGCAGACAAGTCTCTTGGTTTTTCAGTAACCCCCTGCCCGGCCGCCTACTTTGAGAGTAAAGTGGGCGGTCCGGACAGTAGATGACTCTTGTTGAATCGCGTCATCATAGTCACGACCCCTGCTGTAAAATGCCGGTTATAGCGGCATTACAGAGTGGGGGCGTGGTTTAACGGTGTAACTCTGAAACCCTGACCTCGTTCCGCCTCTGCCCCCTCCGCCACGCCCCATTCCGCCTCCTCTCCACCCCTTCCTCTCGTCATTGCCCAACCCCTCCATTGAGCCGTCCTGGCAGCTCTCTTCCGGAGAGAGCTGCCAGAAAGTAGGTAAGTATGCTATAAATGGGAGCTGCGGTTGCAAAACAAAATAAAAAAATTCCCACAGAAGATGTCCAGCTCTGAAAGCAATAACTTGTGAGAGGCATTCATTTATTATGTGTAGAAGGGTTAATGTGGAATACAGTAGTTTCTGAGATTGACTAAGAGAAATGTAATAGCCTGTGTATTTAAATGATTATCACTTAACAGCAGGCAGACTCGCAGGATATTAAATTTTCCCCTAAAGCTCAGTGTATAATGGTTTTGTGTGTTCCTGGTCACTGCAGATTGTGGCAGCACTCCTCAGGAATGAGAGGCTAGTAGACACACCTCTTGGTTCTCAGTAAGAGCCATAATCACAGTAAGGTTGTAGGTAAGTTTGCAGGGTGCTGATTTCCTAAAGTGGAAGGCAGGTCAGCGCATACAAATCCGATGTTATGGGGTTCTGTGTATGTGCTGAATGGATCTTGCGATATCGCTCGTAGCCCCCTGTCAGCCATAGCATGATTGACGTGCTGCAGTGTTTGGGGTGCGGGGCAGCACGTTTTTTTTAAAAACGGGTGCATGTTGGCTCTGGGTTCTGTATTATCAGACACAGACTTCCTGAACCCAGGTATCCAGATCCAATGGCCATCCTGAGTAAGCTTCAGCTTACGCAGACTGACCGTAAAAACATTGTGACTCGCGATATTGATCCGAGGCTTTGTCCTCAGATGCAGCACTTTGATCTCACAGATGCATGCAGATGACTTCTTTCTCCTACAGAAGCCTCCTGCATTTTAATTACACAGAATTGTGACTGTGCAATTCCGTACAGTCATGAATTATGCCTACTACAGGTGGCTGTGTTCCCCCGTGCAATGCACATCACATGAATCTGGGAATGAATCAGGTTTGTTAGCAAATCAAAAAAGCACACAACTGAATAAAAACCATAGCGCACTGCTGGTGGGGCTGATATAACATGCAGAGATGCAACAAAATGCCAAATACACCAGATATCTGCAAAAATGCTCACGTACCGCTGAGCAACAGTGAAGGAAATCATGCTGTAAAGTCGACTTCTGCCACTACAAATTTATGTTCTCAATTTATGCTCTGCCCTTTCCCTCTCTAAACAATCATACTTCAAAAAACCTAATCTCCTCCCAATCCTCAAACCCGCGGCGCCTCCTTGCAATGTCAACTCGCTCCTCTGCCCACCCCACTCACTCCAACTACCGACCCATCTCTCTACTCCCTTTTGCCTCCAAACTCCTTGAGCGTATTTTCTACAACCGCCTCACTGTCTCTAACGTCCTAGTGGATACTGGAGAATAGGATATTACCATGGGGTATAGATCAGGTCCACTGGAGCCTGGCACTTTAAGAAATCAATAGTGTGTGCTGGCTCCTTCCCATGCCCCTCCTAGCAGACTCAGTTTAGAAAATGTGCCCAAGGAGCCGGGTGTATTCTGTTGCTCTTCAGAGAGTTTTCTTCAGAAATGTAGTTTATAATTTTCAGGCAGCACTGGTTGGCAACCAGTCTGTCTGCGTCGTGGGTCATAAGCGGGGGCCGATCCAACTTCCTAAGAGTTAATTGTTCGTAATCCCAGCTGACAGGACACTAAACTCCTGAGGCGCCGTTTCTCACATCCCCAGCTTGTGAGCCCACGCCGGAAGCATGCTGCCACCCCTTAACAGATGCCAAAGTCAATGCAGTGTGGTGAGTGTTACACCGAGGACCCAGTTAGTGGGTCCCCGGTGCAAATTGGTGGCATGAAGGGACAGTGTTCACCCGGCTCCGGGCCGTGGTGCCCACTGAGTACCCAGACTGGCAACATGGTGAACGGGGGCTGTGTACACTCGTTTTCACAATTTATGGAGAAAGCCAGTATAAATAATATACAGGGACCGCGCGCCATTATGGGGATGGGGTTTCCCAGAGAGCAGGACCAGAGGCTAAATGGTGCCATTTTCTGCTGCTGCTGATACAGGCTGCATGCAGAGATTGCTCCTCCAAGACTCACTTGTCACGATCCGGGTATCTGGACGCCATTACTTGCCTTTCAGATGTCTCCTGAGGCTGGTTCAGCGTTCCAAGGCCGGATCTCATCTGTGTCCACATTCTGCATATCCCTCCTGTCACGATGAGACGCTGTCACAGCGGCGCCATGTTTGAATCCTGCATGGCGTCTCCTGTCCTCTGCGGCCGGCGCCGCCATTACTGTTATGTTTCCACATGGTTTCCAAACCAGCTTTCCCTCCAAGTTCTAACATGGGCGCAGCCATGTTGGATCCAATCACATGTCTCAGTTCCACCAATCCACTGCCTCTGGAAATCTGCATAATTACCCAGCCAATGCCTGCATTGCTGCAGGTATAAGTATCCTGTGCCTGGGCCAGGAAATCATCAGTGCTTTGTTTGTCATACCTTGTTCCAGTCTCTCTCCTGTGGTTGTGTTTCCAGGTTCCAGCTCCTGTCTCCAGCATCCACCAAAGAGACCCGCACCTGCCTACCATCCTGCGGTGCAGCCTGACTCTGCAGTCCTCCGTGGCTGATCCAGCTTCCAGCTATTAACCCATCTGCTTCCAGCAGCCTGCTTCCAGCAGTTTCCAGTATCTTTAAAGTGCCGGTGTTGTTCCAGCGGATTCCTACTTATCAGCAGTATCCACTACCACCGGTAACCTTCCTTTAACTCCTCTGTTTCCACGCTCCCTAGCATCTTACAGTTTCCACTCCGTGTATCATTACCTGGCTGGTTCCATCCAGCATTCACTCAGTGACTTTATCACCTGGCTGATCCCACTCAGCATCCACTCCGTGACTTTATCACCTGGCTGATCCCACTCAGCATCCACTCCGTGTCTTACCACCTGGCTGGTTCTATCCAGCAAACACAACAGCTGATTCAAGTTACCAACTTCATCTATTCCATCTACTGGCATGTTCCTTGGTTATCTGCACTACTACAGCCAGGCCTGGTAAGGTTTTTCCATCAAGGACTTTAACAGCTGTTCTTAACCTACCAGTGCTCTGTTACACCTTCCATGGTCAAAGTGTTCCAGGAATATTATTTATTGCCACTGTCATCATTTGCTGTCTGTTGTTACACGGAGTTTGTCAATAAACTTTTAATTTACTTTTACCTGTTTGTCATGGTCACACCTTCGGGTTTCCTTTTAACACTTACATGTCCAGGGGTCTGATTAAACCTCCCCGTTTAAGTTCTTCTCAGCCCCTACAACTGAGGCTTCCTCCTGTCAGCTAAAACCCTCAGTTGTGACATCACTGAATCACCATTGTAACTGGTACCAGGGGGTTATAGTGAAGGGGGGAGCTAATAATCAGTGGTACTACCGCTGTGTGGAAAGTTACACATAAAGGACACCCAGCGAGGCGCTGCTCAGTCTGTGGTGTAGTGTGCTGGTTCCATTTTCTCTATGTGTCACTCCATTCAGGTTAGTCAAGGTTAAGTGTGCATACTGTGTTTTTACTCAAGCATGTCTGCAAATAAGTCTGTGTGTACTTTATGCAAGGCTAGGTTTACACCTTCCTCACAGGGGTCCCTTATGTGTACCCAGTGCTCAATTCCATCAAGTTAATAATGTGCAGGAACCTCAGTGGATGCAATCATTTAAAACTATGATTTCCAGTATTAATTTAGAGTTAGCTACGGCTAAGCAAGAAAGACAGACCCTGAAACAAACTATGGGCACGTTTATGGCAGCTGCTGCAGACCACAGGCTCTTCAGCCCCCCTTGTTGGTCTCTCATAAACACACTCTCCCACAATTAATACAATGTGACTCTGAACTACCAGAGATTGAGGAAGGAGAGGCTGAGGTGGACTAGAATAATTCCATGTCCCCTGGTGTTGAGGCCCTCATTTATGCTATTAGAGAGGTGCTCAATATTCCTAACAGACAGAGGAATTGTTTTGTAATGTGAAACCAAAGTCCTCTGCAACCTTCCCAGTTTCTAAGGTATTAGATTTCTTGGCTAAGGCAGCATGGATAAATCCTGACAAAAGATTTATTACCCCTAAACGGGTGTTAAATTCATTCCCTTTCCCTAAGAGGATAGGAAAGTCTGGGAAACCCTACCGACAGTGGATACTTCTGTGTCCCAAACAGAAAAACAAAAGGACAGAATTGTCTTTTTGTTGGCGCACTTAGAAAGGAAATTCATGTATTGATATAATGATAATTTTTTATAAGACTTAACTTTTATTATGTCAACTAAAATATCCTGTTTAGTGAAATATAAACATACATATGTGAAAAATTCATAAAAGTGATAATAAAAATAGCTTCCGGGCTCAGTGTATTGTTGTTCCTTTATTACTAGGCTATATATGTGATTACTGAATCATCAATTGATTCTATACAGGGGATCTGTAGTTATATATATAATCCTTTTGAATATCCCAAATAAGCACAATGTCCACTAACTATGTTTATCACATAAATGAGTTAATTATGGAGAAGCAAAGAATAGTATTGCACACTAAAGATAAGTCTGCTAACTATGGTGTTATTCATTCCTCCATACCATGTCTATTATTCTGACACAAGTTCGAATTATGCAATCCGTCATCTGCAAAAAATGATGTTCAGACATAGCAGGTAGTGGATACTATCTGTATACCTTTATTAAGGATATGTTCATATATCCTCCACAATATGGTCCTGCTTTATGTCCTTATTAGGACTCTCTTATGTATGACCTGCTGACAATGATATCAAATATCTTAATAAATATCTCCCTGATAATTCAGGTTGATATTAATTACAAAAAAGATAACCGTATATCACGTCTAGTATACAGGTCCTTTTGATATATATATGTGAGTCTCAATATCTGCTGACGATGGTATGGGAATTTATATGGAATTATATAATAAACACCATGTCTAATCATACAGGCCCATCATATATATCATCCTGTGTGCAATCATTATATTTTAATCGTTGTCATTCACCTATCAATTATTTAAATGTGGACATTGAGCACAATGTATAGGTTATTCCTAATATTTAACAAAGATTCCTCTAGTCCCAAAGGTGGTGATCACTATTTTCATTTATTCCATTGTAATTATAAGAAGGATGTAATTCAATTGAAGCTGTTATACGCAGGAATGAATATAAACTATCAGTATAGATATCTCATATAGTTTATTCCAATATAATAATTATGAGGAGAATGTTATTCAGTAGAAGCTGTAATACACAGAAGTGAATATGTGTTGTCAATATAAGAATCTCATATAATTTATTCCAATCTTTAGATTACATTATATCTATTAGCACAGATAACTGGAGTAATATATGTCTCTATTCACAAGAAATTCAATCTCCCAGCAGCTCCCTGCTGATACAATGTGGTGGTATTTGGATACAGTTTCTTATATGCTATGTTCTATGCTAGATCAGCTCTCCCAGCAGCTCCCTGCTGATACACTGTAACTTTATTTGGAAACAATTTCTTATAACTTGTGTTCGATGTCAATTCAGCTATATATTCCACTGGCAAGAAGTATTACTATAGCTTTGAGTGCACTGGATTACACTATAAATGTCAGTGTCTCATGTAGCTTGATCCAGTGCTGAGTTGCACTCTATCTACTATTATATATAACTAGATTTATGCATAATTCTATTCACAAGAAATTAGGTTCCACAACGGCTCCCTGCTAATAAGCTATATCTGTATTTGGAAACCGTTATGATTGGTTACAGATCGGTGTTCTAAATTCTGTGCTAAATCGGCTATACATTCCTATCTGAGTATAGGCTGGACCCTATACTGTTCTTGTATCTTAGCTTCACAGTGTCAGTTCCTCGTACATTTCATGTTGATCCTAATTCTATCATTCCCTTTAACTGGACTAGAGGATCTCCGCTTCCTACTATCAGTCCCTGTTCTTAATTCATTCTCACATACACATTGAATACATTATATTAATTGGTACAGTGAGCCCGTTTGCACATAAATGCCGGCGTGCACGTTTCACAAACAGGCTTCGTCAGGGCGAACCAGATTGCCCCGTCTGATAGGTATTTAAAATTGAAGGCAGCCAATGAGGACGCATGTGTATATCCCAGCCAATGTGCTGTGTCTCCTCGCCGCTGCTAGGAATGCCGGGAAATGTAGTTCCCATCCTTCCCCGAACACGTGATCTTCGTGTCCAATGATATCGCTTATTCCGATGCCCAGCCGGTCACCTGATTCCCGCAACCAATAGTATGGCATACTAATGCTCCAGGGAAATGTAGTTTTTTCAAAGCGTCTCGCTCTCTGAGTTATTGTATATCTATTATTTATAAATTTCCATCAATTTCATCTCGGATATTGATGTTATAAAGGATTTACAATGTGTTCTAATGTTATATTTAAACTTTGTTATTAATTGAAATATGAGTCAATTATGATCCCATTGTTTCTCAATTTCACAGTGTAACCATATGTGGTTGAATACAGAATAGAAAGGACCATGTATATATTATTTAAAGTTTTTAAATTAAATTCAATTAAATTAATCCAGGTCAAACCTATTGCTGAAAATTAGTCAATATATTTTGTGTGAGGAATTTGGTGATAAAGATAATACTGTGAAGTGATATGATCTTGAAGTGGTGTTTTTCGAGTATTTTTTTTTAAAAAAGGAGCTAAAAATTAATATGTGAACATTTAGGTGAATATGCATGTTAATAAGTGTGTTCTGTGTATATATAGTGATAATTGTGAAGAAATAATAAAAAATGGTGTGTTTACTCTATATTGTGAGGTAAACAAAATAATTCTGTGTCTGTTCTGAATTCTTCTTGATACTCCTGTAACTGCAGTCCGTGTTTAAACTTAATAATGTGAACTAAATAAACATAATTATATAAAGTGATAGTGAAAAAAGAGACAAAGAAAGGAAGGGAGTACCAAGTGAGATAAAAAAGAGAAAAAGAGGGGGAAATTTTTATTTTGTCAGTGATTTTATTATTTCATTTTAATTCTCATCTTCAACAATTTGTAGCATATATACCATATAACATGCCTATCATGCAATTGCTTTGATATAGGTCCTTACATAATTCTGTATTATAATTTTTCAATGCAAATGATATATCCACCCATAAGGGCCACACTATATATATACTTGTGAGTCAATAGGATCCGCCCATTATCCTAGAACAAATAAATGCCATATATGGAACGTATGAATAAGGTGATATAAAGCCAAGATTAGGGAAAGTCATTGATTCCTATTCAGATATCAATATTGTTCTTATCCTGATTTTAAAAATAAATTGATCGTAAAGTGATCAGAGAAAAGGTAGGTAACTATTATTCTCATTTAGTCCCTTTTGGATATTGGTTGTCCATCAGAAATATAATTTTGGTTTCAAATTGTAAAAGATATTTGTCAACATCTCCTCCTCTGATGTCAGTCTGTATGTGTTTCATACCAAAGGCTTGTAATCCTTTCGGGTTGCCATCATGAAGGGATAAGAAATGATTCACAACAGGAGTTAATGATTTAAATCTGTCCCTGTCTTGTTTGGCATTTCTTATACTGCATAGATGTTCCAACAGTCTCACCTTCAGTGGTCTGATCGTTTTGCCAATGTAGATTTTATTGCAGGGACAGATTAATTGGTATACCACTCCTGTGGTTGTACAGTCAATATATTCATCAATTTTCAATTTCTTCCCATATTTGTCAAAATATTCCGTTTTAGGTATCATGTGTTGACAGGCTTTACACTGTCTACAACAGAAAGAGCCTTTTTTGTGATATTTGGGTTTTTTCAGAGAAGGTAAATGGCTTTGTACTAGAATATCCTTCAGGTTTTGGGATTTTCTCCAATTTATTTCTACTTTTCTCGGCAAAATCTCTTTCAGGTCAATATCAGTATGGAGGACTGACCAATGATTTTGTAATATGGTGTTAATCTCGCGCCATTTCTTGTTGAAGGTTCCTATGAATCTGACTGGTTCTTCCTTTTGGACCTTCATTTTAGGTATAAGTAGAGATTCTGTTGTATATGATTTCACTTCACGTTTGGCTATTTTGATAATCAGATTACTGTATCCTCTCTGTTTCAGTCTGTCACACAGTTGATATTCTCTTTCTCTAAAATTGTGTGCATTGGAACAATTTCTTTTGGTACGTAGTCATTTCCCCTTCGGGATTGCCTTTAAAGCCGCTGGTAAATGTGAGCTGCTATAATGTAAGATACTATTTGTTGCAGTCTCTTTCCTAAACATGTCTGTAGTTATTGTTCCATCCTCTTCTATCAGGATGGTCAAGTCTAGAAAATGTACTTTGTGTTGACTCATTTCACCGGTGAGTTTTAAATTCAGATCATTGGTATTGAGAATTGAGATAAGTTGTTTCAGCTGATCCTGATCCCCATCCCATACAATTAGAACATCATCGATGTATCTCAAATAGATGAGGATGTGATCAGTATAAATCTCGTTCCTCTCATGGAAGAGAAATTCCCTCTCCCACCACCCCAGATAGAGGCCGGCATACGTTGGGTCACAGGCCGTCCCCATCGCCGTGCCTCTAACCTGGAGATAAAAAATGTCATTACATGTAAAGTAATTTCGAGTTAGTATAAATTTCAATAATGAGAGGAGGAAGGTGTTGAAATCATGCTGTTTTGGCATGTTTAGGAAATACTCAACTGCCAAGATTCCCTTATCGTGATCTATACTAGTATAGAGACTTTCGATGTCGTATGTTGCCAGCCAGGTCCCTGGACTGACCGATAAGTTTTGTAATTTGTTTAAGACATCCATTGTGTCCCTAACATATGAGGGCAGTGATATCACAAATTGTCATAGGTATTGATCAACAAATATGCTCGCCATTTCCGTTAGGCTCCCCATTCCAGAGACTATCGGTCTTCCTGGAGGGGTAGTCTCATTCTTGTGAGTTTTTGGCAGTAAGTATAAGGTTGGTATCTTTGGTTTGTCATTATACAGGAAGTTGAAGTATTTCTTAGTTATTATTCCATTCTCCAATGCATTCGAGATTATATCAGTGCACTTCCTTTGAAAATCAGAGGTCGGATTGAATAATAATAATTTGTAACAGGAACGATCGTTGAGTTGTCTATTTAATTCTTCAACATACATGGTTCTGGGCCACAACACTACATTGCCCCCCTTGTCCGAGGGCTTAATGATAGTGTCATGCCATTGGTAGATTTGTTGGAGAGCATGTTTCTCTCCTATGGTTAGATTGTCATTCTGAGATTCAAATACATTCTGTTGATTAAACAGGTTATCTAAATCCCTGGATACCAGATCTAAATATACTTTCTCTAACGTCCTAGAGGATGCTGTGACTCCGTAAGGACCATGGGGATAGACGGGCTCCGCAGGAGACGTGAGCACTTTAAGAAAGACTTTGGATCTGGGGGTGCACTGGCTCCTCCCTCTATGCCCCTCCTCCAGACCTCAGTTTGATACTGTGCCCAGTGGAGACTGGGTGCATTTCAGGGAGCTCTCCTGAGTTTCCTGTAAAGAAAGTATTTTAGTTAGGTTTTTTATGTTCAGCGAGCCTGCTGGCAACAGACTCCCTGTATCGAGGGACTGAGGAGAGAGAAACAGATCCACTTCTCTGAGTTTCAGGGCTCTGTTTCTTAGGCTACTGGAAACCATTAGCTCCAGAGGGATCGGTACGCAGGTCTCACCCTCGCCGTCCGTCCCAGAGCCGCGCCGCCATCCTCCTCGCAGAGCCGGAAGATAGAAGCCGCGTGAGTATGAGAGGAAAAGACTTCAGAGGCGGCAGAAGACAGCTTGATCTTCATAGAGGTAATGCACAGCATTGAAGCTGTGCGCCATTAATCCCATTCACCTCACACACATCGGTTACTGAAGAAGGGGGCAATATAAACCTCTCCTGTGGCAAATGTACATATATAATGTACAGCTGGGCACTGTACATGTATATAAAGAGCCCCCGCCGTGTTTTAAGAATTTTGAGCGGGACAGAAGCCCGCCGCCGAGGGGGTGGGGCTTCTCCCTCAGCACTCACCAGCTCCATTTTTCTCCACAGCACCGCTGAGAGGAAGCTCCCCGGACTCTCCCCTGCTTGATACCACGGTGAAAGAGGGTTTTAAAGTAGAGGGGGGCACATAATTGGCGCATATACATACTTGAAAAGCGCTACTGGGTAAACATTCTGTGTTTTTTCCTGGGTCATATAGCGATGGGGTGTGTGCTGGCATACTCTCTCTCTGTCTCTCCAAAGGGCCTGGTGGGTAACCTGTCTTCAGAAAAGAGCTTCCGTGTGTGTGTGTGTGTGTGTGTGTGTGTGTGTGGTATGTCGGTACGCGCGTGTCGACATGTCTGAGGTTGAAGGCTCACCTAAGGAGGAGAGGGAGTGTATGAATGTAAGGTCTCCGTCGGCAGCGCCGACACCTGACTGGATGGATATTTTTTAAGTGGAATGTTTTAAGTGCTAATGTTAATTTATTGCACAAAAGATTAGACAAAGCTGAAGCTAGGGTACAGTCAGGTAGTCAACCCATGTCTGTCCCAATGTCACCGGGACATTCGGGGTCTCAGAAGCGCCCACTATCCCAAATAGTAGACACAGATACCGACACGGATTCAGACTCCAGTGTCGACTACGATGATGCAAAATTACAGCCAAAAGTGGCTAAATGTATTCGATATATGATTATTGCAATAAAAGATGTTTTGCATATCACTTAGGAACCCCCTGTCCCTGACACGAGGGTACACATGTATAAGGTAAAGAAACCTGAGGTCACCTTTCCCTCCTCACATGAGCTGAACGAATTATGCGAAAAAGCGTGGGAAACTCCAGACAAAAAACTGCAGATTCCCAAAAGGATTCTTATAGCGTATCCTTTCCCTCCAAAGGACAGAATACGGTGGGAATCCTCCCCTAGGGTAGACAAGGCTTTGACACACTTATCAAAAAAGATAGCGCTCCCATCCCAAGATACGGCTACCCTCAAGGATCCTGCTGACCGCAAGCAGGAGGTTACCTTGAAGTCCATTTACACACATTCTGGTACGTTACTCAGACCGGCAATTGCGTCTGCCTGGGTTTGTAGTGCTGTAGCAGCATGGACAGATTCCTTATCAGTGGATATTGAGACCCTTGATAAGGATACCATTTTAATGACCCCAGGGCATATAAAAGATGCTGTCTTATATATGAGGGATGCTCAAAGAGACATTAGTTTACTGGGTTCCAGAATAAACGCTATGTCTATTTCTGCTAGGCGAGTCTTATGGACCCGACAGTGGTCAGGTGATGCCGACTCAAAGAGGCATATGGAGTTTTTGCCTTACAAGGGTGAGGAATTGTTTGGAGAGGGCCTCTCGGACCTCGTCTCCACAGCTACGGCAGGTAAATCGAATTTTTTGCCTTATATTCCCTCACAATCTAAGAAAGCGCCTCATTATCAAATGCAGTCCTTTCGTTCAAATAAAAGCAAAAGAGTACGTGGATCGTCCTTTCTTGCCAGAGGTAAGGGCAGAGGGAAAAAGCTGCACAACACAGCTAGTTCCCAGGAACAGAAGTCCTCCCCGGCCTCTGCAAAATCCACCGCATGACGCTGGGGCTCCCCTGAGGGAGTCCGCTCCAGTGGGGGCACGTCTTCGACTTTTCAGCCACATCTGGGTTCACTCACAGGTGGATCCCTGGGCAATAGAAATTGTTTCCCAGGGATACAAGCTGGAATTCGAAGAGGTGCCTCCTCGACGGTTTTTTCAAATCGGCGCTACCGACTTCTCCCCTGGAAAGGGAGATAGTGTTACATGCGATTCACAAATTGTGTCTTCAACAAGTGGTGGTCGAGGTTCCCCTGCTTCAAAGAGGGAAGGGGTACTCCTCAACTCTGTTTGTGGTCCCGAAACCGGACGGTTCGGTCAGACCCATTTTGAATTTAAAATCCCTGAACCTTTACTTAAAACGGTTCAAATTCAAAATGGAATCGCTCAAAGCGGTCATCTCCAGTCTGGAAGGGGGCGATTTTATGGTATCTCTGGACATAAAGGATGCATACCTGCATGTTCCTATATATCCTCCTCATCAGGCGTACCTGAGATTTGCGGTCCAGGATTGTCATTACCAATTTCAGACGTTGCCATTTGGGCTTTCCACGGCCCCGAGAATTTTCACCAAGGTAATGGCGGAAATGATGGTGCTCCTGCGCAAGCAGGGTGTCACAATTATCCCGTACTTGGACGATCTCCTCATAAAAGCGAGATCACGGGAGAAGTTGCTGAACAGCGTATCACTTTCACTGAAGGTGGTACAGCGACACGGCTGGATTCTCAATATTCCAAAGTCGCAGCTGAATCCTACGACTCGTCTGTCCTTCTTGGGCATGATTCTGGACACAGACCAGAAAAGGGTTTTTCTTCCGATAGAAAAAGCGCAGGAACTCATGACTCTAGTCATGAACCTGTTGAAGCCAAAACAAGTGTCAGTACATCATTGCACTCAAGTCCTGGGGAAAATGGTGGCGACGTACGAAGCCATTCCCTTCGGCAGGTTCCATGCACGGACTTTCCAATGGGACCTATTGGACAAATGGTCTGGGTCACATCTGCAAATGCATCAGCGGATCACCCTGTCCCCCAGGGCCAGGGTATCTCTCCTGTGGTGGCTGCAGAGTGCTCACCTTCTAGAGGGCCGCAGGTTCGGCATTCAGGATTGGATCCTGGTGACCACGGACGCGAGCCTCCGAGGTTGGGGCGCAGACACACAGGGAAGAAATTTCCAAGGCCTTTGGTCAAGTCAAGAGACTTGTCTTCACATCAACATCCTGGAACTAAGGGCCATATACAACGCCCTACGTCAAGCGGAGACCTTACTTCGCGACCGACCAGTTCTGATCCAGTCAGACAACGTCACCGCAGTAGCTCATGTAAACCGCCAGGGCGGCACAAGGAGCAGAGTGGCGATGGCG
The DNA here is from genome assembly GCF_028390025.1 of Pseudophryne corroboree. NCBI lineage: Eukaryota > Metazoa > Chordata > Amphibia > Anura > Myobatrachidae > Pseudophryne > Pseudophryne corroboree. The sequence goes on along the minus strand of NC_086447.1, from coordinate 564,975,169 downwards.
GAAGCCACCAGAATTCTTCGCTGGGCAGAGAATCATGTAAGCGCACTGTCAGCAGTGTTCATTCCGGGAGTGGACAACTGGGAAGCAGACTTCCTCAGCAGACACGACCTGCATCCGGGAGAGTGGGGACTTCATCAGGAAGTCTTCGCACAGATTGCAAGTCGGTGGGGACTGCCCCAAATAGACATGATGGCGTCCCGTCTCAACAAAAAGCTACAAAGGTATTGCGCCAGGTCAAGAGATCCTCAGGCGGTAGCTGTGGACGCCCTAGTGACACCGTGGGTGTTCCAGTCGGTCTATGTATTTCCTCCTCTCCCTCTCATACCCAAGGTGTTGCGAATAATAAGAAAAAGAGGAGTGAGAACAATACTCATTGTTCCGGATTGGCCACGAAGGACCTGGTATCCGGATCTGCAGGAAATGCTCACAGAAGATCCGTGGCCTCTTCCTGAATACAGAATAGAAAGGACCATGTATATATTATATAAAGTTTTTAAATTAAATTCAATTAAATTAATCCAGGTCAAACCTATTGCTGAAAATTAGTCAATATATTTTGTGTGAGGAATTTGGTGATAAAGATAATACTGTGAAGTGATATGATCTTGAAGTGGTGTTTTTCGAGTATTTTTTTTTTAAAAAGGAGCTAAAAATTAATATGTGAACATTTAGGTGAATATGCATGTTAATAAGTGTGTTCTGTGTATATATAGTGATAATTGTGAAGAAATAATAAAAAATGGTGTGTTTACTCTATATTGTGAGGTAAACAAAATAATTCTGTGTCTGTTCTGAATTCTTCTTGATACTCCTGTAACTGCAGTCCGTGTTTAAACTTAATAATGTGAACTAAATAAACATAATTATATAAAGTGATAGTGAAAAAAGAGACAAAGAAAGGAAGGGAGTACCAAGTGAGATAAAAAAGAGAAAAAGAGGGGGAAATTTTTATTTTGTCAGTGATTTTATTATTTCATTTTAATTCTCATCTTCAACAATTTGTAGCATATATACCATTGGATTGTAATTGATTCAAAATTTTAGGCATATAACATGCCTATCATGCAATTGCTTTGATATAGGTCCTTACATATTTCTGTATTATAATTTTTCAATGCAAATTATATATCCACCCATAAGGGCCACACTATATATATACTTGTGAGTCAATAGGATCCGCCCATTATCCTAGAACAAATAAATGCCATATATGGAACGTATGAATAAGGTGATATAAAGCCAAGATTAGGGAAAGTCATTGATTCCTATTCAGATATCAATATTGTTCTTATCCTGATTTTAAAAATAAGTTGATCGTAAAGTGATCAGAGAAAAGGTAGGTAACTATTATTCTCATTTAGTCCCTTTTGGATATTGGTTGTCCATCAGAAATATCATTTTGGTTTCAAATTGTAAAAGATATTTGTCAACATCTCCTCTGATGTCAGTCTGTATGTGTTTCATACCAAAGGCTTGTAATCCTTTCGGGTTGCCATCATGAAGGGATAAGAAATGATTCACAACAGGAGTTAATGATTTAAATCTGTCCCTGTCTTGTTTGGCATTTCTTATACTGCATAGATGTTCCAACAGTCTCACCTTCAGTGGTCTGATCGTTTTGCCAATGTAGATTTTATTGCAGGGACAGATTAATTGGTATACCACTCCTGTGGTTGTACAGTCAATATATTCATCAATTTTCCATTTCTTCCCATATTTGTCAAAATATTCAGTTTTAGGTATCATGTGTTGACAGGCTTTACACTGTCTACAACAGAAAGAGCCTTTTTTGTGATATTTGGGTTTTTTCAGAGAAGGTAAATGGCTTTGTACTAGAATATCCTTCAGGTTTTGGGATTTTCTCCAATTTATTTCTACTTTTCTCGGCAAAATCTCTTTCAGGTCAATATCAGTATGGAGGACTGACCAATGATTTTGTAATATGGTGTTAATCTCGCGCCATTTCTTGTTGAAGGTTCCTATGAATCTGACTGGTTCTTCCTTTTGGACCTTCATTTTAGGTATAAGTAGAGATTCTATTGTATATGATTTCACTTCACGTTTGGCTATTTTGATAATCAGATTACTGTATCCTCTCTGTTTCAGTCTGTCACACAGTTGATATTCTCTTTCTCGAAAATTGTGTGCATTGGAACAATTTCTTTTGGTACGTAGTAATTCCCCCTTCGGGATTGCCCTTAAAGCCGCTGGTAAATGTGAGCTGCTATAATGTAAGATACTATTTGTTGCAGTCTCTTTCCTAAACATGTCTGTAGTTATTGATCCATCCTCTTCTATCAGGATGGTCAAGTCTAGAAAATGTACTTTGTGTTGACTCATTTCACCGGTGAGTTTTAAATTCAGATCATTGGTATTGAGAATTGAGATAAGTTGTTTCAGCTGATCCTGATCCCCATCCCATACAATTAGAACATCATCGATGTATCTCAAATAGATGAGGATGTGATCAGTATAAATCTCGTTCCTCTCATGGAAGAGAAATTCCCTCTCCCACCACCCCAGATAGAGGCCGGCATACGTTGGGGCACAGGCCGTCCCCATCGCCGTGCCTCTAACCTGGAGATAAAAAATGTCATTACATGTAAAGTAATTTCGAGTTAGTATAAATTTCAATAGTGAGAGGAGGAAGGTGTTGAAATCATGCTGTTTTGGCATGTTTAGGAAATACTCAACTGCCAAGATTCCCTTATCGTGATCTATACTAGTGTAGAGACTTTCGATGTCGTATGTTGCCAGCCAGGTCCCTGGACTGACCGATAAGTTTTGTAATTTGTTTAAGACATCCATTGTGTCCCTAACATATGAGGGCAGTGATATCACAAATTGTCATAGGTATTGATCAACAAATATGCTCGCCATTTCCATTAGGCTCCCCATTCCAGAGACTATCGGTCTTCCTGGAGGGGTAGTCTCATTCTTGTGAGTTTTTGGCAGTAAGTATAAGGTTGGTATCTTTGGTTTGTCATTATACAGGAAGTTGAAGTATTTCTTAGTTATTATTCCATTCTCCAATGCATTCGAGATTATATCAGTGCACTTCCTTTGAAAATCAGAGGTCGGATTGAATAATAATAATTTGTAACAGGAACGATCGTTGAGTTGTCTATTTAATTCTTCAACATACATGGTTCTGGGCCACAACACTACATTGCCCCCCTTGTCCGAGGGCTTAATGATAGTGTCATGCCATTGGTAGATTTGTTGGAGAGCATGTTTCTCTCCTATGGTTAGATTGTCATTCTGAGATTCAAATACATTCTGTTGATTAAACAGGTTATCTAAATCCCTGGATACCAGATCTAAATATACTTTCTCTAACGTCCTAGAGGATGCTGTGACTCCGTAAGGACCATGGGGATAGACGGGCTCCGCAGGAGACATGGGCACTTTAAGAAAGACTTTGGATCTGGGGGTGCACTGGCTCCTCCCTCTATGCTTCTCCTCCAGACCTCAGTTTGATACTGTGCCCAGTGGAGACTGGGTGCATTTCAGGGAGCTCTCCTGAGTTTCCTGTAAAGAAAGTATTTTTGTTAGGTTTTTTATGTTCAGCGAGCCTGCTGGCAACAGACTCCCTGTATCGAGGGACTGAGGAGAGAGAAACAGACCCACTTCTCTGAGTTTCAGGGCTCTGTTTCTTAGGCTACTGGAAACCATTAGCTCCAGAGGGATCGGTACGCAGGTCTCACCCTCGCCGTCCGTCCCAGAGCCGCGCCGCCGTCCTCCTCGCAGAGCCGGAAGATAGAAGCCGCGTGAGTATGAGAAGAAAAGACTTCAGAGGCGGCAGAAGACAGCTTGATCTTCATAGAGGTAATGCACAGCATTGAAGCTGTGCGCCATTAATCCCATTCACCTCACACACATCGGTCACTGTAAGGGTGCAGGGCGCAGAAGGGGGCAATATAAACCTCTCCTGTGGCAAATGTACATATATAATGTACAGCTGGGCACTGTACATGTATATAAAGAGCCCCCGCCGTGTTTTAAGAATTTTGAGCGGGACAGAAGCCCGCCGCCGAGGGGGCGGGGCTTCTCCCTCAGCACTCACCAGCTCCATTTTTCTCCACAGCACCGCTGAGAGGAAGCTCCCCGGACTCTCCCCTGCTTGATACCACGGTGAAAGAGGGTTTTAAAGTAGAGGGGGGCACATAATTGGCGCATATACATACTTGAAAAGCGCTACTGGGTAAACATTCTGTGTTTTTTCCTGGGTCATATAGCGCTGGGGTGTGTGCTGGCATACTCTCTCTCTGTCTCTCCAAAGGGCCTGGTGGGGAACCTGTCTTCAGAAAAGAGCTTCCCTGTGTGTGTGTGTGTGTGTGTGTGTGGTGTGTCGGTACGCGTGTGTCGACATGTCTGAGGTTGAAGGCTCACCTAAGGAGGAGAGGGAGTGTATGAATGTAAGGTCTCCGTCAGCAGCGCCGACACCTGACTGGATGGATATGTGGAATGTTTTAAGTGCTAATGTTAATTTATTGCACAAAAGATTAGACAAAGCTGAAGCTAGGGTACAGTCAGGTAGTCAACCCATGTCTGTCCCAATGTCGCCGGGACATTCGGGGTCTCAGAAGCGCCCACTATCTCAAATAGTAGACACAGATACCGACACGGATTCAGACTCCAGTGTCGACTACGATGATGCAAAATTACAGCCAAAAGTGGCTAAATGTATTCGATATATGATTATTGCAATAAAAGATGTTTTGCATATCACAGAGGAACCCCCTGTCCCTGACACGAGGGTACACATGTATAAGGTAAAGAAACCTGAGGTCACCTTTCCCTCCTCACATGAGCTGAACGAATTATGCGAAAAAGCGTGGGAAACTCCAGACAAAAAACTGCAGATTCCCAAAAGGATTCTTATAGCGTATCCTTTCCCTCCAAAGGACAGAATACGGTGGGAATCCTCCCCTAGGGTAGACAAGGCTTTGACACACTTATCAAAAAAGATAGCGCTCCCATCCCAAAATACGGCTACCCTTAAGGATCCTGCTGACCGCAAGCAGGAGGTTACCTTGAAGTCCATTTACACACATTCTGGTACGTTACTCAGACCGGCAATTGCGTCTGCCTGGGTTTGTAGTGCTGTAGCAGCATGGACAGATTCCTTATCAGTGGATATTGAGACCCTTGATAAGGATACCATTTTAATGACCCTAGGGCATATAAAAGATGCTGTCTTATATATGAGGGATGCTCAAAGAGACATTAGTTTACGGGGTTCCAGAATAAACGCTATGTCTATTTCTGCTAGGCGAGTCTTATGGACCCGACAGTGGTCAGGTGATGCCGACTCAAAGAGGCATATGGAGTTTTTGCCTTACAAGGGTGAGGAATTGTTTGGAGAGGGCCTCTCGGACCTCGTCTCCACAGCTACGGCAGGTAAATCGAATTTTTTGCCTTATATTCCCTCACAATCTAAGAAAGCGCCTCATTATCAAATGCAGTCCTTTCGTTCAAATAAAAGCAAAATAGTACGTGGATCGTCCTTTCTTGCCAGAGGTAAGGGCAGTGGGAAAAAGCTGCACAACACAGCTAGTTCCCAGGAACAGAAGTCCTCCCCGGCCTCTGCAAAATCCACCGCATGACGCTGGGGCTCCCCTGAGGGAGTCCGCTCCAGTGGGGGCACGTCTTCGACTTTTCAGCCACATCTGGGTTCACTCACAGGTGGATCCCTGGGCAATAGAAATTGTTTCCCAGGGATACAAGCTGGAATTCGAAGAGGTGCCTCCTCGCCGTTTTTTTCAAATCGGCGCTACCGAATTCTCCCCTTGAAAGGGAGATAGTGTTACATGCGATTCACAAATTGTGTCTTCAACAAGTGGTGGTCGAGGTTCCCCTGCTTCAAAGAGGGAAGGGGTACTCCTCAACTCTGTTTGTGGTCCCGAAACCGGACGGTTCGGTCAGACCCATTTTGAATTTAAAATCCCTGAACCTTTACTTAAAACGGTTCAAATTCAAAATGGAATCGCTCAAAGCGGTCATCTCCAGTCTGGAAGGGGGCGATTTTATGGTATCTCTGGACATCAAGGATGCATACCTGCATGTTCCTATATATCCTCCTCATCAGGCGTACCTGAGATTTGCGGTCCAGGATTGTCATTACCAATTTCAGACGTTGCCGTTTGGGCTTTCCACGGCCCCGAGAATTTTCACCAAGGTAATGGCGGAAATGATGGTGCTCCTGCGCAAGCAGGGTGTCACAATTATTCCGTACTTGGACGATCTCCTCATAAAAGCGAGATCACGGGAGAAGTTGCTGAACAGCGTATCACTTTCACTGAAGGTGGTACAGCGACACGGCTGGATTCTCAATATTCCAAAGTCGCAGCTGAATCCTACGACTCGTCTGTCCTTCTTGGGCATGATTCTGGACACAGACCAGAAAAGGGTTTTTCTTCCGATAGAAAAAGCGCAGGAACTCATGACTCTAGTCATGAACCTGTTGAAGCCAAAACAAGTGTCAGTACATCATTGCACTCAAGTCCTGGGAAAAATGGTGGCAACGTACGAAGCCATTCCCTTCGGCAGGTTCCATGCAAGGACTTTCCAATGGGACCTATTGGACAAATGGTTTGGCTCACATCTGCAAATGCATCAGCGGATCACCCTGTCCCCCAGGGCCAGGGTATCTCTCCTGTGGTGGCTGCAGAGTGCTCACCTTCTAGAGGGCCGCAGGTTCGGCATTCAGGATTGGATCCTGGTGACCACGGACGCGAGCCTCCGAGGTTGGGGCGCAGTCACACAGGGAAGAAATTTCCAAGGCCTTTGGTCAAGTCAAGAGACTTGTCTTCACATCAACATCCTGGAACTAAGGCCATATACAACGCCCTACGTCAAGCGGAGACCATACTTCGCGACCGACCAGTTCTGATCCAGTCAGACAACGTCACCGCAGTAGCTCATGTAAACCGCCAGGGCGGCACAAGGAGCAGAGTGGCGATGGCGGAAGCCACCAGAATTCTTTGCTGGGCAGAGAATCATGTAAGCGCACTGTCAGCAGTGTTCATTCCGGGAGTGGACAACTGGGAAGCAGACTTCCTCAGCAGACACGACCTGCATCCGGGAGAGTGGGGACTTCATCAGGAAGTCTTCGCACAGATTGCAAGTCGGTGGGGACTGCCCCAAATAGACATGATGGCGTCCCGTCTCAACAAAAAGCTACAAAGGTATTGCGCCAGGTCAAGAGATCCTCAGGCGGTAGCTGTGGACGCCCTAGTGACACCGTGGGTGTTCCAGTCGGTCTATGTATTTCCTCCTCTCCCTCTCATACCCAAGGTGTTGCGAATAATAAGAAAAAGAGGAGTGAGAACAATACTCATTGTTCCGGATTGGCCACGAAGGACCTGGTATCCAGATCTGCAGGAAATGCTCACAGAAGATCCGTGGCCTCTTCCTCTAAGACAGGACCTGTTGCAACAGGGTCCCTGTCTGTTCCAAGACTTACCGCGGCTGCGTTTGACGGCATGGCGGTTGAACGCCGAATCCTAGCGGAAAAAGGTATTCCGGATGAGGTCATTCCTATGCTAATAAAGGCTAGGAAGGACGTGACATCTAAACATTATCACCGAATATGGCGAAAATATGTTTCTTGGTGTGAGGCCAGGAATGCTCCTACGGAAGAATTCCATCTAGGCCGTTTTCTTCACTTCCTACAAACTGGAGTGAATTTGGGCCTAAAATTAGGCTCCATTACAGTTCAGATTTCGGCCTTATCCATTTTCTTTCAAAAGGAATTGGCCTCTCTACCTGAAGTACAGACTTTTGTGAAGGGAGTACATTCAGCCTCCTTTTGTATCTCCGGTGGCGCCTTGGGACCTTAACGTGGTGTTAAGTTTCCTTAAGTCACTTTGGTTTGAACCGCTTAGAACAGTGGAGTTGAAATATCTCACTTGGAAGGTGGTCATGTTGTTAGCCTTGGCTTCGGCTAGGCGAGTTTCGGAATTAGCGGCTTTATCACATAAAAGCCCCTATCTGGTTTTCCATATGCATAGAGCGGAATTGCGGACCCGTCCTCAATTCCTACCTAAGGTGGTCTCATCCTTTCATATGAACCAACCTATTGTCGTGCCTGTGGCTACACGTGACTTGGAGGATTCCGAGTCCCTTGATGTGGTCAGGGCTTTGAAAATTTACGTGGCCAGAACGGCTAGGATCTGAAAAACAGAAGCACTGTTTGTCCTGTATGCAGCCAACAAGGTCGGTGGCCCTGCTTTAAAGCAGACTATTGTTCGCTGGATCTGTAACACGATTCAGCAGGCGCATTCTACGGTAGGATTGCCGTTACCAAAATCGGTTAAGGCCCATTCCACTAGGAAGGTGGGCTCGTCTTGAGCGGCTGCCCGAGGGGTCTCAGCACTACAGCTGTGCCGAGCTGCTACTTGGTCGGGGTCAAACACCTTTGCAAAGTTCTATAAGTTTGATGCCCTGGCTGAGGAGGACCTCCTGTTTGCTCAATCGGTGCTGCAGAGTCATCCGCACTCTCCCGCCCATTTGGGAGCTTTGGTATAATCCCCATGGTCCTTACGGAGTCCCCAGCATCCACTAGGACGTTAGAGAAAATGAGATTTTACTTACCGGTAAATCTATTTCTCGTAGTCCTTTTTTTCATCTGTCTTGGACTGATACTATGTTGTTTTCATACTGTTAACTGGTTAGTATATCACAAGTTATACGGTGTGATTGGTGTGGCTGGTATGAATCTTGCCCTTGGATTAACAAAAATCCTTTCCTCGTACTGTCCGTCTCCTCTGGGCACAGTTTCTCTAACTGAGGTCTGGAGGAGGGGCATAGAGGGAGGAGCCAGTGCACACCCAGATCCAAAGTCTTTCTTAAAGTGCCCATGTCTCCTGCGGAGCCCGTCTATCCCTATGGTCCTTACGGAGTCCCAGCATCCTTTACGGACTACGAGAAAAAGATTTACCGGTAGGTTTAAAATCTTATTTTTACAGGTGGACATATTTTAAAATCTGGGAAAAATTAGGATTTGTTCTTAATCTTAGAGGAGTCAAAGGGGTGCATGGTATGGGTGGCATCTTCCTGACCAGATTCTAATTCTAGCAAGATTTGTATCATGGTTTGGTCTTCCTCTGTGAGGATAGATGTATGGTCAGGGTTATCCATTGTTTGTAATTGTTCTCGAAATTTTTGTTGATTAATATAGAATTTCTTCAATAGTATTTTTCTGGCGAATAACTGGAGATCTTTCTCACAGTCAAATCGATTGGGTTTGTGTGAGGGGGAGAAGGATAATCCCTTTGATAATAGAGAGGTCTGTTCATCTGTAAGAGTTTTATTGGTTAAATTGATAATTCTTAAATTATCATCTCTTACTTCCTGTAGCGTCTCTGTTCTCTTGGATCCTCTCTCCAGTCTCGCATATCTTTCTTTCTTCTTTCTCCCCTGGCCTCGCCTGGTCTTATGTATTCCATACCTATTCCTTCTCTGATTTCTTTGGGTGTTTTCTCTAAAAAATCTCCCTTTTTCCCTCTATTGAACATATTGGAACTGTCTTCTCCTTCTGAGGAGTCTATATCTGATGTGGTGTAATTATGACTGTTGATATTCCTGTTCCTTTGTATATTAGATTTCCATCTATATACATGGGGGGTCATTCCGAGTTGTTCGCTCGGTATTTTTGTCTCGCAACGGAGCGATTAGTCGCTAATGCGCATGCGCAATGTCCGCAGTGCGACTGCGCCAAGTAAATTTGCTATGCAGTTTGGTATTTTACTCACGGCATTACGAGGTTTTTTCTTTGTTCTGGTGATCGGAGTGTGATTGACAGGAAGTGGGTGTTTCTGGGCGGAAACTGGCCGTTTTATGGGAGTGTGTGAAAAAACGCTACAGTTTCTGGGAAAAACGCGGGAGTGGCTGGAGAAACGGAGGAGTGTCTGGGCGAACGCTAGGTGTGTTTGTGACGTCAAACCAGGAACGACAAGCACTGAACTGATCGCACTGGCAGAGTAAGTCTCGAGGTACTCAGAAACTGCACAGAGAAGTATTTTCGCAATATTGCGAATCTTTCGTTCGCAATTTTGATAAGCTAAGATTCACTCCCAGTAGGCGGCGGCTTAGCGTGTGCAAAGCTGCTAAAAGCAGCTTGCGAGCGAACAACTCGGAATGACCCCCATTATTCTGTGCAAAGTCATTTTTATCTCTGTTGAGTTTTCTACATTTTCTATCAATGACAGTCTGTTCAAACTCATCCATTTCCTTTTTATATTTATTGTATGTCACCTGAAATTTATCCAGGGTTTCGAATTTTTTTAGTTTTTCTCCCAACAGTAATTTCCTGTGTATATTGGTTCAACAGAATCTCATCATGTTTTATAAGGATTTTGAGCAGGTCCAAAGAACATTTCGTTAGGGTAGTTTCCCATTCTTTCTTCAGATCCATGTTGGCCAGTTCAAAAGTCGGGAATACTCTAGGTCTCAGACCTCTTGGTGTTATGTTATTTCTGATATAATTATCACATGTAATCTTGTTCCACCATGTTTTGCTTTGCTTAATTAATATTTGTTTTAGTGAATATAAATCATCCATCCAATCTTTATTGGATGGATCGTGGATAATATATCATCCCCATGTGTTAGGTCTAGTCCTTTCCTTAATCTTTCTCGTCTTTCGTCAAGATCTTTCGTTAAATTGAAAGTTGCCATACTGAAATTGGTGTTTACAATCTGGTTCTCACGGAACGTGTGTGTGTGTGTGCGTGTGTGTGTGTGTGTGTGTGTGTGTGTGTGTGTGTGTGTGTGTGTACAATACACACCTGTATTCATATAATTATTCCTTTATTATTATCTTAATTGTAGAATTGAATTTTCTGAATATTGCTGTGCTAGAAATTTGAAACGCTGGAAAACCAGCAGTTAAACAGTTTATATATAAGGGAAATGGGAAATTTTCTGCACAAGTTCTATTTATTTAGTAATTCCCCAATTCTTCACGTCATCTGTAATAGGATCCACAAGATGGGGGTGCTGCCTAAGACAATTGTAGTGGAATACAGAAAAACGAAAGGACAGAATTGTCTTTTTGTTGGCGCACTTTGAAAGGAAATTCATGTATTGATATAATGATAATTTTTTATAAGACTTAACTTTTATTATGTCAACTAAAATATCCTGTTTAGTGAAATATAAACATACATATGTGAAAAATTCATAAAAGTGATAATAAAAATAGCTTCCGGGCTCATTGTATTGTTGTTCCTTTATTACTAGGCTATATATGTGATTACTGAACCATCAATTGATTCTATACAGGGGATCTGTAGTTATATATATATATATATATATATATATATATGAGTCCAAATAGGCAGCACTCCCAATGTAACAATCACAAGCCGTAGGTGCCTTCCGTAGGAGTCCCCAGCACGGGGTATTCCAATTTGTAGTCTACCGTCGGCGGCACTCAGAAAATATACTGCAAACACAGGTATGTGCTAATCAACGTTTCGAGGAATTTATTACCTCGTCATCAGGATACAAAAGACAAATACAAACGTACATTTAAAGACCTGCACCTCACCACGTGACGACGGCTGGCTCCGGAAGCTGGAAGACGGCGCCCACTGATGACGACATCATCCTAACCACCGTTGCCATAACAACCGCAATAATCAAACACTGTGACACAAGAAAATGACATCATAAGGTTACCTTCCCATAACAGTGCAGTGTGTAGTCAATCAGGTTTACATAAAATGATATCTCAATTTGGCTAGAATCACTAGGGTGGAACTAACAGGGTATTAAACAAGTATTAAAAAACACCTGAGTTCAAAAAACGTAATATATTCCGACTAAAGATGATCATACATCATCCAAATAATTAAAACATATAGACTATCCAGAGAATATTAGATATCAATCAGACATTAAAGGAAACAGTGTAGCCCTAAGCTCTCGTTAAGCCCTTTAGGCGCCAAGGTGTTCAGTCTATGTATCCACCTGGATTCACAGCGCAATAAAGCTAGTGATCTGTTGCCACCCCGAATTCTAGATGGAATATGATCAATGATCATATATCTAAGGGTTGACAAATTATGTCCGGCTTTCACAAAGTGTCTAGAAACCGGTTGATCACTATAACCCTTCTCAAGTGCATTTCTAATGGACAGTCTGTGGGTGGCCATACGTTCCCGTAGGGTTCTGTCCATTTTACCTACGTAACTTAAACCACAGGGACATGTAATCATATACACAATGTACCTGGTGGTGCAAGTTACCCGATGTTTAATGAGATATTTTTTGCCACTATATGGGTGTCTGAAACTATCACCGGCTACCATATAACGACAGGTGGTGCAATTTAAACACTTAAAGCACCCGTTTTTTCTGGCCAGAAAATGTGTTTCCGGGGTTGCATCTTTGGATATATTAGTCCTAACCACCCAATCATAAATGTTTTTGCCTCTGGTATAACAATGCATTATCCTTTTATCTTGAAGATTTAAATTTTTATCTGTGCACACTATAGGCCACAGATTTTTTGTTATTGACCTAATGTCATTACTTTTGTCGTTGTAGTGATTAACCCAAGGTAAATACGTAGTATTAGCCTTCTTATTCCTAGCGATTAAGAGTTGCTCCCGCGGAATAGCCATTACCTTGTTTTTGGATACTGATAACAATTGTTCATCATATGCCCTTGTAATGAATTTTTGAATCATCAGGTCAATATTGTTGATGGCCATCTCATCATTGCTGCATATGCGCCTAGCGCGGAGAAACTGTGAATACGGTAATCCATACTTGAGGGGCTTAGGGTGGAAACTGGCTGCATGGAGCAAAGTATTGCGATCTGTCTGTTTGCTGTATAAATTAGTGGAGATTTGCCCATCCTTTAATTCAATGAGAACATCTAAAAAGTGTATCGCTTTACAATCAATAGAGTGTGTAAATTTAATGGGGCTGTCAGACATGTTGTGTTCAGACATGAACGCTGTAAAGGCCTCTTCTGAGCCCGTCCAGATCAGAAACACATCGTCTATGTATCTAGCATAGAATAATATCTTCTCACTTATTTGCACTCTATTGAAAAAAATATCTTGTTCAGCTTTAAACATATACGCATTGGCGTACGATGGGGCCACATCGGACCCCATCGCACACCCAGACGTCTGGAGGAAAAAATTACCATCATGAAAAAAATAATTATTCGTTAGAACCAGTTCTAATAGTTCTAAAAAAAAATCAATATCAGGACCACCATATAATGGATTGGACACAATTAGGTCCCTCACTGCTTTGATGCCCTCAGTGTTAGGAATAACAGTATAAAGATTAGAGACATCTATACTGCATCGGAGACTATTACTTGGAATGTCCACAATCTCATGTAATTTTTTTAGGAACGCTGTTGTATCCTGAATATACAGAGGATGGCCCATGACACATGGCTGTAATAAGCAGTCCAAGTACACCGAAATAGGCTGAAACAGAGACCCCCTCGCAGATATTATGGGCCTGCCAGGGGGGTCTCTATACCCCTTGTGTATCTTGGGCAACGTATACAGCAATGGCACAATGGGCTTCTTGCACAGTAGTGCTGTGCCGAGTTCAGAAGAAATGATCTTCCTATCCACAGCTTCTTTTAAGCATTTTTCCAGAGTCTGACTAAAGATCTCTGTCGGATCCTGTGACAGTCGCCTATATACAACACTGTTAGCTAATTGTCGATCAATTTCACTTCTATACGCATCAATGTTCTGTATAACTATAGCCCCGCCTTTATCAGCGGGGCGTATAGTTATATCCCTATATGAGGACAAATCTTTTAGTGCTTGATATTCACCAGATGTTAAATTATTATAAAACTTGCAGTTAGATCTAGAAACAATCAAATTATCCCCATCATGGTTCAACATACGTGAAAAAGTCTTAATAGAAGTATTGTTGGTGGGTGGGTCAAACGTAGACTTTCTTTGAAGGCGTTTTACTGCTGCAGGTATATCCGTAGAGATAGGAAAATCAGCAGGCTGTGTCTTGTTGCCTTTAAAGTGTTCGTGTAGTCTAAGTTGTCTGGTTAAACGGTATTTCTCCACCTCCCATTTAAAATCATCAAAGTGGGTGCTAGGTACAAAAGATAGACCGCGGCCGAGTACCTTAAGTTCAAGCTCAGTCAATGTTCGTGAGGATAGATTAATTACTGTCTCTTGCGGCGGGCAAGCGGTGGGCGGCCTGGTTTTCGTCCTCTTGTTTTGCCCCCCTCTCCTCGTGAACCTCCTCTGTCGGCCAGCTGGTTGCGGGTACGTACGGCTAAAGGGATGAAGGGCCGTCCCGGAATGCGATCAGATTCACTGATGTTATCACGCCCCTGTGAAGAGTCAGAATCTGTGGTCTGTCTATACGGAGCTTTGTACTGTCTTTTAGTGTCCTCCCGGCGACCCCCTCCCACCCAATTGTACACCTGATTGTATTCATAATCAGTCGTTACTTTAAGGAGTTTCATCTTTTTGAATTGTATCAGGTTACGTTTGTAAACCACTAGCTGTTTTTCAAGCTTATCCAGCCAATTGATATCTTTATCAGCTGTTAAAGTGGCCCGGTGAGCAGTCTCGAATATACTGATGGATTCTCTAGTCACAGTCAGCTCTCTGCTCGCCTCTTCAATGACGAGCAGCATCAGGTCATAGCTGCATTTATTCAAAACTGCTATCCATCTTTTACAGAACGTAACATTATGACGTCCAATAGTCGGACAATTTCTAATGCGGAACCCGCGGGGTATAATTTTTTCTTTATAATAATCACTTAACGTAACTGCGTGGTAGTGATAATCCAATTCACGTTGTTTTAATTTAGACCATTCTCTGTATGGATGTTCATGAGATTTATATTCAGGTTCATGACGCATGCTGTCTTTGCTTAGCATTGATTCCGCCTCAGAATCAGAAAATGATAACGCCATTCCCTGTGTGATCCTAGCAAGATTTGATATTTCACACACTGCTCCCTCTGTTATGCTGTGACCCTCAGCCATGGTGTTAATTAAAACAATGATGGGTGAAACACCCAAAACCAAATGCCGATGCACGAGCTTCCCACAGGATACAGAAAACAGTCTGGGTGCTAATGCCTAAGAGAGGTCCGTGCCCATTCACAGTACCTTCCAATGCAGAGTCCAAATAGGCAGCACTCCCAATGTAACAATCACAAGCCGTAGGTGCCTTCCGTAGGAGTCCCCAGCACGGGGTATTCCAATTTGTAGTCTACCGTCGGCGGCACTCAGAAAATATACTGCAAACACAGGTATGTGCTAATCAACGTTTCGAGGAATTTATTACCTCGTCATCAGGATACAAAAGACAAATACAAACGTACATTTAAAGACCTGCACCTCACCACGTGACGACGGCTGGCTCCGGAAGCTGGAAGACGGCGCCCACTGATGACGACATCATCCTAACCACCGTTGCCATAACAACCGCAATAATCAAACACTGTGACACAAGAAAATGACATCATAAGGTTACCTTCCCATAACAGTGCAGTGTGTAGTCAATCAGGTTTACATAAAATGATATCTCAATTTGACTAGAATCACTAGGGTGGAACTAACAGGGTATTAAACACGTATTAAAAAACACCTGAGTTCAAAAAACGTAATATATTCCGACTAAAGATGATCAGTGTCATCCATACATCATCCAAATAATTAAAACATATAGACTATCCAGAGAATATTAGATATCAATCAGACATTAAAGGAAACAGTGTAGCCCTAGGCTCTCGTTAAGCCCTTTAGGCGCCAAGGTGTTCAGTCTATGTATCCACCTGGATTCACAGCGCAATAAAGCTAGTGATCTGTCGCCACCCCGAATTCTAGATGGAATATGATCAATGAACGGGAACGTATGGCCACCCACAGACTGTCCATTAGAAATGCACTTGAGAAGGGTCATAGTGATCAACCGGTTTCTAGACACTTCGTGAAAGCCTGACATAATTTGTCAACCCTTAGATATATGATCATTGATCATATTCCATCTAGAATTCGGGGGTGGCGACAGATGACTAGCTTTATTGCGCTGTGAATCCAGGTGGATACATAGACTGAACACCTTGGCGCCTAAAGGGCTTAACGAGAGCCTAGGGCTACACTGTTTCCTTTAATGTCTGATTGATATCTAATATTCTCTGGATAGTCTATATGTTTTAATTATTTGGATGATGTATGGATGACACTGATCATCTTTAGTCGGAATATATTACGTTTTTTGAACTCAGGTGATTTTTAATACTTGTTTAATACCCTGTTAGTTCCACCCTAGTGATTCTAGTCAAATTGAGATATCATTTTATGTAAACCTGATTGACTACACACTGCACTGTTATGGGAAGGTAACCTTATGATGTCATTTTCTTGTGTCACAGTGTTTGATTATTGCGGTTGTTATGGCAACGGTGGTTAGGATGATGTCGTCATCAGTGGGCGCCGTCTTCCAGCTTCCGGAGCCAGCCGTCGTCACGTGGTGAGGTGCAGGTCTTTAAATGTACGTTTGTATTTGTCTTTTGTATCCTGATGACGAGGTAATAAATTCCTCGAAACGTTGATTAGCATATACCTGTGTTTGCAGTATATTTTCTGAGTGCCGCCGACGGTAGACTACAAATTGGAATACCCCGTGCTGGGGACTCCTACGGAAGGCACCTACGGCTTGTGATTGTTACATTGGGAGTGCTGCCTATTTGGACTCTGCATTGGAAGGTACTGTGAATGGGCACGGACCTCTCTTAGGCATTAGCACCCAGACTGTTTTCTGTATCCTGTGGGAAGCTCGTGCATCGGCATTTGGTTTTGGGTGTTTCACCCATCATTGTTTTAATTAACACCATGGCTGAGGGTCACAGCATAACAGAGGGAGCAGTGTGTGAAATATCAAATCTTGCTAGGATCACACAGGGAATGGCGTTATCATTTTCTGATTCTGAGGCGGAATCAATGCTAAGCAAAGACAGCATGCGTCATGAACCTGAATATAAATCTCATGAACATCTATACAGAGAATGGTCTAAATTAAAACAACGTGAATTGGATTATCACTACCACGCAGTTACGTTAAGTGATTATTATAAAGAAAAAATGATACCCCGCGGGTTCCGCATTAGAAATTGTCCGACTATTGGACGTCATAATGTTACGTTCTGTAAAAGATGGATAGCAGTTTTGAATAAATGCAGCTATGACCTGATGCTGCTCGTCATTGAAGAGGCGAGCAGAGAGCTGACTGTGACTAGAGAATCCATCAGTATATTCGAGACTGCTCACCGGGCCACTTTAACAGCTGATAAAGATATCAATTGGCTGGATAAGCTTGAAAAACAGCTAGTGGTTTACAAACGTAACCTGATACAATTCAAAAAGATGAAACTCCTTAAAGTAACGACTGATTATGAATACAATCAGGTGTACAATTGGGTGGGAGGGGGTCGCCGGGAGGACACTAAAAGACAGTACAAAGCTCCGTATAGACAGACCACAGATTCTGACTCTTCACAGGGGCGTGATAACATCAGTGAATCTGATCGCATTCCGGGACGGCCCTTCATCCCTTTAGCCGTACGTACCCGCAACCAGCTGGCCGACAGAGGAGGTTCACGAGGAGAGGGGGGCAAAACAAGAGGACGAAAACCAGGCCGCCCACCGCTTGCCCGCCGCAAGAGACAGTAATTAATCTATCCTCACGAACATTGACTGAGCTTGAACTTAAGGTACTTGGCCGCGGTCTATCTTTTGTACCTAGCACCCACTTTGATGATTTTAAATGGGAGGTGGAGAAATACAGTTTAACCAGACAACTTAGACTACACGAACACTTTAAAGGCAACAAGACACAGCCTGCTGATTTTCCTATCTCTACGGATATACCTGCAGCAGTAAAACGCCTTCAAAGAAAGTCTACGTTTGACCAACCCACCAACAATACTTCTATTAAGACTTTTTCACATATGTTGAACCATGATGGGGATAATTTGATTGTTTCTAGATCTAACTGCAAGTTTTATAATAATTTAACATCTGGTGAATATCAAGCACTAAAAGATTTGTCCTCATATAGGGATATAACTATACGCCCCGCTGATAAAGGCGGGGCTATAGTTATACAGAACATTGATGCGTATAGAAGTGAAATTGATCGACAATTAGCTAACAGTGTTGTATATAGGCGACTGTCACAGAATCCGACAGAGATCTTTAGTCAGACTCTGGAAAAATGCTTAAAAGAAGCTGTGGATAGGAAGATCATTTCTTCTGAACTCGGCACAGCACTACTGTGCAAGAAGCCCATTGTGCCATTGCTGTATACGTTGCCCAAGATACACAAGGGGTATAGAGACCCCCCTGGCAGGCCCATAATATCTGCGAGGGGGTCTCTGTTTCAGCCTATTTCGGTGTACTTGGACTGCTTATTACAGCCATGTGTCATGGGCCATCCTCTGTATATTCAGGATACAACAGCGTTCCTAAAAAAAATACATGAGATTGTGGACATTCCAAGTAATAGTCTCCGATGCAGTATAGATGTCTCTAATCTTTATACTGTTATTCCTAACACTGAGGGCATCAAAGCAGTGAGGGACCTAATTATGTCCAATCCATTATATGGTGGTCCTGATATTGATTTTGTTTTAGAACTATTAGAACTGGTTCTAACGAATAATTATTTTTTTCATGATGGTAATTTTTTCCTCCAGACGTCTGGGTGTGCGATGGGGTCCAATGTGGCCCCATCGTACGCCAATGCGTATATGTTTAAAGCTGAACAAGATATTTTTTTCAATAGAGTGCAAATAAGTGAGAAGATATTATTCTATGCTAGATACATAGACGATGTGTTTCTGATCTGGACGGGCTCAGAAGAGGCCTTTACAGCGTTCATGTCTGAACACAACATGTCTGACAGCCCCATTAAATTTACACACTCTATTGATTGTAAAGCGATACACTTTTTAGATGTTCTCATTGAATTAAAGGATGGGCAAATCTCCACTAATTTATACAGCAAACAGACAGATCGCAATACTTTGCTCCATGCAGCCAGTTTCCACCCTAAGCCCCTCAAGTATGGATTACCGTATTCACAGTTTCTCCGCGCTAGGCGCATATGCAGCAATGATGAGATGGCCATCAACAATATTGACCTGATGATTCAAAAATTCATTACAAGGGGATATGATGAACAATTGTTATCAGTATCCAAAAACAAGGTAATGGCTATTCCGCGGGAGCAACTCTTAATCGCTAGGAATAAGAAGGCTAATACTACGTATTTACCTTGGGTTAATCACTACAACGACAAAAGTAATGACATTAGGTCAATAACAAAAAATCTGTGGCCTATAGTGTGCACAGATAAAAATTTAAATCTTCAAGATAAAAGGATAATGCATTGTTATACCAGAGGCAAAAACATTTATGATTGGGTGGTTAGGACTAATATATCCAAAGATGCAACCCCGGAAACACATTTTCTGGCCAGAAAAAACGGGTGCTTTAAGTGTTTAAATTGCACCACCTGTCGTTATATGGTAGCCGGTGATAGTTTCAGACACCCATATAGTGGCAAAAAATATCTCATTAAACATCGGGTAACTTGCACCACCAGGTACATTGTGTATATGATTACATGTCCCTGTGGTTTAAGTTACGTAGGTAAAACGGACAGAACCCTACGGGAACGTATGGCCACCCACAGCCTGTCCATTAGAAATGCACTTGAGAAGGGTCATAGTGATCAACCGGTTTCTAGACACTTCGTGAAAGCCGGACATAATTTGTCAACCCTTAGATATATGATCATTGATCATATTCCATCTAGAATTCGGGGTGGCGACAGATCACTAGCTTTATTGCGCTGTGAATCCAGGTGGATACATAGACTGAACACCTTGGCGCCTAAAGGGCTTAACGAGAGCCTAGGGCTACACTGTTTCCTTTAATGTCTGATTGATATCTAATATTCTCTGGATAGTCTATATGTTTTAATTATTTGGATGATGTATGGATGACACTGATCATCTTTAGTCGGAATATATTACGTTTTTTGAACTCAGGTGTTTTTTAATACTTGTTTAATACCCTGTTAGTTCTACCCTAGTGATTCTAGTCAAATTGAGATATCATTTTATGTAAACCTGATTAACTACACACTGCACTGTTATGGGAAGGTAACCTTATGATGTCATTTTCTTGTGTCACAGTGTTTGATTATTGCGGTTGTTATGGCAACGGTGGTTAGGATGATGTCGTCATCAGTGGGCGCCGTCTTCCAGCTTCCGGAGCCAGCCGTCGTCACGTGGTGAGGTGCAGGTCTTTAAATGTACGTTTGTATTTGTCTTTTGTATCCTGATGACGAGGTAATAAATTCCTCGAAACGTTGATTAGCACATACCTGTGTTTGCAGTATATTTTCTGAGTGCCGCCGACGGTAGACTATATATATATATATATATATATATAAACACAGCTGAAGGTGCGGCACTCCAAGCGACATAATGAAAAGACTTACATCTGTGTTGAGGACAACGTTTCAATGCTTTTACTTGTGCATTTTCATCAGGTCAAGTGAACAACAATCAAAGTGCTTACCTAAATAGTGTGTGCAGACGCCATCACCACGCTTCCGGAGCACAGGCACACGCCTGGTCCGTCGGCGCTCCCACATGACATCATTACCCACAGCCGGTTACTATAGCAACAATAATACACAATACAACATGAACATCATTAAAGTGCGTAATAGACAGAGCAACCATATCAATCAACATGGATATAAATAGATCTAAAGCAAGACCAGCACTAGGGGCTAGTTATAAATATAACATTAGATCCATATATAGCAGCATATAATAACCATATGTGGCGGATGGTATCTAAATGCACCATATGTCTTGCAGCCGCAACACACTAATAATGACAGTCAAACTATGTGGCTATATTGGGTCATATTGTATAGAGACCCTGTATACGTAAGCACAACGGTCAATATGGCACAAATGCTGCAGGTAAAAGGTATTGGTAAATCACTGCGGCTATCTGGTATCCTCTAGACCTAGAGCTTATAAAAATGCATTAAGACCTAAATGTTCATTAAGGCCTCTAGGGTGCAGGGTCCCCAGGCGGTGAATCCACCTGGTTTCGCATTGGAGCAATTTAAGGCATCTATCACCACCCCGGATCAGGGGGGGCACGTGATCGATCATCCGGTACCGCAACGACACCAACGGGTGTCGTGCCACCGCAAAGTGTCGTGCGACCGGCTGGTCACTCGAACCTTTGACAATAGCCGCCTTAATAGCCGACCGGTGGGCTGCCATACGCTCTTTAAACATTCTTTCTGTTTTGCCTATGTATGACAACCCACATGGGCACAGTATCTGGTACACTACAAATTTCGAGGAACAAGTTAATGTGTAATTAATAAACATAGCTCTACCAGTGAGTGGATGAGGAAAGCTTTTTCCACTAACCATGAATTGACATGTGGTGCATGTGCATCTAATGCACCCTCTAGAATTAGCCTGCAGTATTCTCTGTGGGTTTGGGGAGATATCTGCTTTAACAAGCATGTCCCTAATGTTGCGCCGTCTGGTATAACATGACATAAGTTTCGTATGTCCCAAATTAAGTTCCTGGTCGGATTGTACTATATGCCACATTTTCTTAGAAATTTGGTTAATGCCACTACTCGCTTGGCTAAATTGGCCCACCCATGGGAGAATTGCATTAGGCTCATTAGTTATAGGTTTAGCTTGTAATAATGTAGACCGATCTGTGGCCAGGGCCTTCAATTTGGCTTGCTCAAGGAGTGTAGATGGGTAGCCTCTTGCCAGAAATTTGCTGATCATACTATTCATTTGGGTTTCCGCTAGTACAGGATCTGAAGTGATCCGGCGGACCCTAAGTAGCTGGGAATAGGGTAAACCCTGCTTCAACGGTGTAGGGTGAAAGCTCGAGAAATGCAGCAGGTTGTTCCTATCCGTGGGTTTACTGAAAATGGATGTATTGATATATCCATCCTTGATAGAGATATCAACATCCAAATAACTTACAGAGTGTGTACTCATGTTATATGTACATTTAACTGGATGGTTACACTGATTATGTGTCTCTAGAAGGTGGACTAATCTTTCCTGGCTACCCTTCCATATAATGAGCAGGTCATCAATGTAGCGGCAGTACATGATGATATTGGCCGCTACTTCAGGGTCTGAAAAGAATATCTCCTGTTCAACCTTGAACATGTAAATGTTAGAGTACGATGGGGCAACCGGGGACCCCATCGCACAGCCTGTCTGTTGCAAATATATTTTCCCATCAAACATGATGGCCCCATCGTACTCTAACATTTACATGTTCAAGGTTGAACAGGAGATATTCTTTTCAGACCCTGAAGTAGCGGCCAATATCATCATGTACTGCCGCTACATTGATGACCTGCTCATTATATGGAAGGGTAGCCAGGAAAGATTAGTCCACCTTCTAGAGACACATAATCAGTGTAACCATCCAGTTAAATGTACATATAACATGAGTACACACTCTGTAAGTTATTTGGATGTTGATATCTCTATCAAGGATGGATATATCAATACATCCATTTTCAGTAAACCCACGGATAGGAACAACCTGCTGCATTTCTCGAGCTTTCACCCTACACCGTTGAAGCAGGGTTTACCCTATTCCCAGCTACTTAGGGTCCGCCGGATCACTTCAGATCCTGTACTAGCGGAAACCCAAATGAATAGTATGATCAGCAAATTTCTGGCTAGAGGCTACCCATCTACACTCCTTGAGCAAGCCAAATTGAAGGCCCTGGCCACAGATCGGTCTACATTATTACAAGCTAAACCTATAACTAATGAGCCTAATGCAATTCTCCCATGGGTGGGCCAATTTAGCCAAGCGAGTAGTGGCATTAACCAAATTTCTAAGAAAATGTGGCATATAGTACAATCCGACCAGGAACTTAATTTGGGACATACGAAACTTATGTCATGTTATACCAGACGGCGCAACATTAGGGACATGCTTGTTAAAGCAGATATCTCCCCAAACCCACAGAGAATACTGCAGGCTAATTCTAGAGGGTGCATTAGATGCACATGCACCACATGTCAATTCATGGTTAGTGGAAAAAGCTTTCCTCATCCACTCACTGGTAGAGCTATGTTTATTAATTACACATTAACTTGTTCCTCGAAATTTGTAGTGTACCAGATACTGTGCCCATGTGGGTTGTCATACATAGGCAAAACAGAAAGAATGTTTAAAGAGCGTATGGCAGCCCACCGGTCGGCTATTAAGGCGGCTATTGTCAAAGGTTCGAGTGACCAGCCGGTCGCACGACACTTTGCGGTGGCACGACACCCGTTGGTGTCGTTGCGGTACCGGATGATCGATCACGTGCCCCCCCTGATCCGGGGTGGTGATAGATGCCTTAAATTGCTCCAATGCGAAACCAGGTGGATTCACCGCCTGGGGACCCTGCACCCTAGAGGCCTTAATGAACATTTAGGTCTTAATGCATTTTTATAAGCTCTAGGTCTAGAGGATACCAGATAGCCGCAGTGATTTACCAATACCTTTTACCTGCAGCATTTGTGCCATATTGACCGTTGTGCTTACGTATACAGGGTCTCTATACAGTATGACCCAATATAGCCACATAGTTTGACTGTCATTATTAGTGTGTTGCGGCTGCAAGACATATGGTGCATTTAGATACCATCCGCCACATATGGTTATTATATGCTGCTATATATGGATCTAATGTTATATTTATAACTAGCCCCTAGTGCTGGTCTTGCTTTAGATCTATTTATATCCATGTTGATTGATATGGTTGCTCTGTCTATTACGCACTTTAATGATGTTCATGTTGTATTGTGTATTATTGTTGCTATAGTAACCGGCTGTGGGTAATGATGTCATGTGGGAGCGCCGACGGACCAGGCGTGTGCCTGTGCTCCGGAAGCGTGGTGATGGCGTCTGCACACACTATTTAGGTAAGCACTTTGATTGTTGTTCACTTGACCTGATGAAAATGCACAAGTAAAAGCATTGAAACGTTGTCCTCAACACAGATGTAAGTCTTTTCATTATGTCGCTTGGAGTGCCGCACCTTCAGCTGTGTTTATTCTAATATTTGAGGAGGCACCCAGCGCTATTGGACCGGATAATGGGAGAGCCGGACCTGCATGTTGTTTATATATATATATATATATATATATATATATAATCCTTTCTCTAACGTCCTAGTGGATGCTCGGGACTCCGTAAGGACCATGGGGAATAGACGGGCTCCGCAGGAGACATGGGCACTTTAAGAAAGAATTTAGATTCTGGTGTGTTCTGGCTCCTCCCTCTATGTCCCTCCTCCAGACCTCAGTTTGAATCTGTGCCCGGATGAGCTAGGTGCTGTTCAGTGAGCTCTCCTGAGCTTGCTGTAAGAAAGTATTTTGTTAGGTTTTTTATTCTCAAGGAGCTCTGCTGGCAACAGACTCCCTGCATCGTGGGACTGAGGGGAGAGAAGCAGCCCTACTCTCTGAAGCTAGGTCCTGCTTCTTAGGCTACTAGACACCATTAGCTCCAGAGGGATCGTACACAGGATCTCACCCTCGTCGTCCGATCCCAGAGCCGCGCCGCCGTCCCCCTCGCAGAGCCGGAAGACAGAGAAGTAAGAAGACTTCAAATTTGGCGGCAGAAGACACCGTTCTTCACATGAGGTAACGCACAGCACTGCAGCTGTGCGCCATTGCTCCAAACACACCTCACATACTCTGGTCACTGTAAGGGTGCAGGGCGCAGGGGGGGGGGGGGCGCCCTGGGCAGCATATGGACCTCTTTTGGCAAAAGTACAAATATATACAGTTGGGCACTGTATATATGTATGAGCCCCCTCCAAGAAAATGTAAATTTAAGCGGGACAGAAGCCCGCCGTCGAGGGGGCGGGGCTTCTTCCTTAGCACTCACCAGCGCCATGTTTTTTCTCCACAGCACCGCTGAGAGGAAGCTCCCCAGCCTCTCCCCTGCAGATACACGGTAGAAGAGGGTAAAAAGAGAGGGGGGGCACATAATTAGGCGCAAAAATCAATATGAACAGCAGCTACTGGGTTAACATTAAGTTACTGTGTTATTCCTGGATTAATAGCGCTGGGGTGTGTGCTGGCATACTCTCTCTCTGTCTCTCCAAAGGGCCTTGTGGGGGAATTGTCTTCAGATGAGCATTCCCTGAGTGTGTGGTATGTCGGTACGTGTGTGTCGACATGTCTGAGGTAAAAGGCTCCCCTAAGGAGGAGATGGAGCAAATGTGTGTGTGAGGGGTGTCTCCGTCGACAACGCCGACACCTGTTTGGATATGTGTAATTAAGTGCTAAGGTGAATTTATTGCACAAAAGATTAGAGAACAGACAGGGAATCTACCCATGTCTGTCCCTATGTCGCAGAGACCTTCAGAGTCTCTCAATGCTCACTATCCAAAATAATAGACACTGATATCGACACGGAGTCTGACTCCAGTGTCGACTACGATAATGCAAAGTATTCAATATATGATTATTGTAATAAAAGATGATTTGCATATCACTGATGACTCATCTGTCCCTGACACAAGGGTACACATGTTTAAGGGGAAGAAAGCTGAGGTAAATTTCCCTCCTCTCATGATGAAAAAGAGCCGGAATCTCCAGACAAGAGACTGCAGTTTCCCACAAAGAATTCTTAGGGAGTATCCTTTCCCTACTAGGGCCAGGATACGATGGGAATCTTCCCCTAGGGTGTCACGTTTGCCCAAAAGGTAGCCCTGACTTAACAGCTATCCTCAGGGATCCTGCAGATAGCGTGCACATTCTCGTACACTACTCAGACCGGCGATTGTGTCGGCATGGGTTTATAGCGCTGTAGCAGCGTGGACAGGTACCTTATCAGCAGAGATTGAGACCCTAGTATGTATATATATATATATATATATGTATATATATATAGATATATATATTAAAGATGCTGTCTTAAGATATATATATAAAACAGGCCCAAAGAGACATTAGTCTACTGGGTTCTAGAGTCAACGCTATGTCGATTTCTGCTTGACGTGTCCTGTAGAATATGCAATGGACAGGTGATGCCGACTTATGAGGCATATGGAAGGCTGAGGATTGTGTAGAGAAGGGATCTCGGACCTGGTCTCCACAGCTATAGCTGGTAATTATCTTTTGCCTTATATTCCTGCACAGCCTAGGAAAGCACGACATTATCAAATGCAGCCTTTCGATCACAAAGAAACAAGAAAGTCCGAGGTGCGTCCTTTCTCGCCAGAGGCAGGGGCTGAGGAAAGAAGCTGCAAAACACAGCTAGTTCGCAGGAATAGAAGTCCTCCCCGGCCTCTACAAAATCCACCGCATGTCACTGGGGCTCCACAGGCGGAGCTAGGCCCGGTGGGGGCACGTCTTCGTAATTTCAGCCACAAGTGGGTTCACTCCCTGTTGGATCCCTGGGCAATAGATATTGTGTCTCAGGGATACAAGCTGGACTTTGAGGAGATGCCCCCTCACCGACGGCCCTGCCGGCTTCCCCCCACGAGAGGGAAATAGTGTAAACTGCAATTCACAAATTGTATCTTCAACAGGTGGTGGTCAAGGTTCCCCTCCTTCAACAAGGAGAGGGTTATTATTCGACCATGTTGTAGTCCCGAAACCGGACGGTTCGGTCAGACCCATATTGAATTTTTGATCCCTGAACATATACCTCAAAAGGTTCAAGTTCAAGATGGAATCGCTAAGAGCGGTCATCGCAAGCCTGAAAGGGGGAGATTTTATGGTGTCTCTGGGCATAAAGGATGCATACCTTCATGTCCCCATTTATCCACCTCATCAGGCGTACCTCAGATTTGCGGTACAGGATTGTCATTACCAATTTCAGACGTTGCCGATTGGTCTCTCCACGGCCCCGAGAATCTTCACCAAGGTAATGGCGGAAATGATGGTGCTCCTGCGGAAGCAAGGTGTCACAAGTATCCCGTACTTGGACGATCTCCTCATAAAAGTGAGATCAAGAGAGCAGTTGCTGAACAGCGTATCACTTTCTCTGGAAGTGTAACGGCAACACGGCTGGATTCTAAATATTTCAAAGTCGCAGTTGGTTCCTATGGCTCATCTGCCTTCCTAGGCATGCTTCTAGACACAGACCAGAAAAGGGTTTATCTCATGATAGAGAGAGCTCAGGAGCTCATGACACTGGTCAGGAACCTGTTAAAACCAAAACAGGTGTCAGTGCATCACTGCACTCGAGTCCTGGGAAGGATGGTGGCATTGTACGAGGCCATTCCCTTCGGCAGGTTCCATGCGAGGACCTTTTCAATGGGACTTACTGGACAAGTGGTCCGGATCACATCTTCAGATGCATTGGTTAATCACCCTATCCCCCAGGGCCAGGGTGTCTCTCCTGTGGTGGCTGCAGAGTGCTCACCTTCTCGAGGGCCGCAGATTCGGCATTCAGGACTGGGTCCTGGTGACCACGGATGCAAGCCTCCGAGGGTGGAGAGCAGTCACACAGGGAAGAATTTTCCAAGGTCTGTGGTCAAGTCAGGAGACTTGCCTTCACATCAACATCCTGGAACTAAGGGCCGTAAACAACGCCCTACGTCAAGTGGAGACCCTGCTTCGCGACCAACCGGTTCTGATTCAGTCAGAAGCCACCAGAATTCTTCGCTGGGCGGAGAATCACGTAAGCGCACTGTCAGCAGTGTTCATCCCGGGAGTGGACAACTGGGAAGCAGACTTCCTTAGCAGGCACAACCTCTACCCGGAAGAGTGGGGACTTCATCAAGAAGTCTTCACGCAGATTTCAAGTCGGTGGGAACTGCCACAGGTGGACATGATGGCATCTCGCCTCAACAAAATGCTACAGAGGAATTGTGCCAGGTCATGGGACCCTCAGGTGATAGCTGTGGACGCACTGGTGACACCGTGGGTGTTCCAGTTGGTTTATGTATTTTCTCCTCTTCCTCTCATACCCATAAGAAAAAGAGGAGTGAGAACAATACTCATTGTTCCGGATTGGCCAAGAAGGACTTGGTATCCAGATCTGCAAGAAATGCTCACAGAGGACCCGTGGCCTCTTCCTCTAAGACAGGACTTGTTGCAACAATGGCCCTGTCTGTTCCAAGACTTACCGCGGCTGCGTTTGACGGCATGGCGGTTGAACGACGGATCCTAGCGGAAAAAGGCATTCCAGATGAGGTCATTCCTACGCTGATGGAGGCTAGAAGGACGAGACAGCACAACATTATCACCATATATGGCGAAAATATGTGGCTTGGTGTGAGGCCAGGAATGCCCCTACGGAGGAATTCCAGCTGGGCCGTTTCCTTCACTTCCTACAGTCAGGAATGACTTTGGGCCTAAAATTGGGTTCCATTAAGGTCCAGATTTCGTCCCTATCCATTTTCTTTCAAAAAGAGCTGGCTTCTCTACCTGAAGTTCAGACGTTTGTGAAGGGAGTGCTGCGTATTCAGCCCCCTTTTGTACCCCCGGTGGCACCTTGGGATCTTAACGTGGTGTTGAGTTTCCTGAAATCCCACTGGTTTGAACCACTCAAAACGGTGGAATTGAAATATCTCACGTGGAAGGTGGTCATGCTACTAGCATTGGCTTCGGCTAGGCGTGTTTCAGAATTAGCGGCTTTTGTCACATAAAAGCCCCTATCTGGTTTTCCATGCGGATAGAGCAGAATTGCGGACCCATCCACAATTTCTGCCAAAAGTGGTTTCATCCTTTCATATAAACCAACCTATTGTGGTGCCTGTGGCTACTACTGACTTGGAGGATTCCGAGTTACTTGATGTGGTCAGGGCTTTGAAGGTTTATGTAGCCAGAACGGCTAGGGTCAGGAAAACAGAATATTTGTTTATCCTGTATGCTTCCAACAAGCTTGGTGCTCCTGCTTCAAAGCAAACTATTGCTCGCTGGATCTGTAATACGATTCAGCAGGCTCATTCTGCGGCTGGATTGCCGCTGCCAAAATCAGTTAAGGCCCATTCCACTAAGAAGGTGGGCTCTTCTTGGGCGGCTGCCCGAGGGGTCTCGGCATTACAGCTGTGCCGAGCGGCTACTTGGTCAGGTTCAAACACTTTTGCAAAGTTCTACAAGTTTAATACCCTGGCTGAGGAGGACCTTGTGTTTGCTCATTCGGTGCTGCAGAGTCATCCGCACTCTCCCGCCCGTTTGGGAGCTTTGGTATAATCCCCATGGTCCTTACGGAGTCCCCAGCATCCACTAGGACGTTAGAGAAAATGAGATTTTACTTACCGGTAAATCTATTTCTCGTAGTCCATAGTGGATGCTGGGCGCCCGTCCCAAGTGCGGACTTCTTCTGCAATACTTGTATATAGTTATTGCTGCAATAAGGGCTATGTTATTGTTTCATCAGGGTTGAACTGATGCTCTGTTGTTGTTCATACTGTTGACTGGGTAAGTTTATCACAAGTTATACGGTGTGATTGGTGTGGCTGGTATGAGTCTTGCCCTGGATTTCCAAAATCCTTTCCTTGTACTGTCAGCTCTTCCGGGCACAGTTTCCCTAACTGAGGTCTGGAGGAGGGACATAGAGGGAGGAGCCAGAGCACACCAGAATCTAAATACTTTCTTAAAGTGCCCATGTCTCCTGCAGAGCCCGTCTATTCCCCATGGTCCTTACGGAGTCCCCAGCATCCACTACGGACTACGAGAAATAGATTTACCGGTAAGTAAAATCTCATTTTTGAATACCCCAAATAAGCACAATGTCCACTATGTTTATCACATAAATTAGTTAATTATGGAGAAGCAAAGAATAGTATTGCACACAAAGATAAGACTGCTAACTATGGTGTCATTCATTCCTCCATACCACGTCTATTATTCTGACAAGAGTTCGAATTATGCAATCCGTCATCTGCAAAAAATGATGTTCGGACATAGCAGGTAGTGGGTACTATCTGTATACCTTTATTAAGGATATGTTCATATACCCTCCACAATATGGTCCTGCTTTATGTCCTTATTTGGACTCTATTATGTATGACCTGCTGACAATGATAACAAATATCTTAATAAATATCTACCTGATAATTCAGGTTGATATTAATTGCAAAAAAGAAAACCGTATATCACGTCTAGTATACAGATCCTTTTGATATATATATATATATATATATATATATATATATATATATGTGAGTCTCAATATCTGCTGATGATGGTATTGGAATTTATATGGAATTATATAATAAACACCATGTCTAATCATACAGACCCATCATATATATCATCCTGTGTGCAATCATTATATTTTAATCTTTGTCATTCACCTATAAATTATTTAAATGTGGACATTGAGCACAATGTATAGGTTATTCCTAATATTTAACAAAGATTCCTCTAGTCCCAAAGGTGGTGATCACTATTTTCATTTATTCCATTGTAATTATAAGAAGGACGTCATTCAATTGAAGCTGTTATACGCAGGAATGAATATGTACCATCAGTATAGATATCTCATATAGTTTATTCCAATATAATAATTATGAGGAGAATGTTATTCAGTTGAAGCTGTAATACACAGAAGTGAATATGTGTTGTCAATATAAGAATCTCATATAATTTATTCCAATCTTTAGATTACATTCTATCTATTAGCACAGATAACTGGAGTAATATATGTCTCTATTCACAAGAAATGTAATCTCCCAGCAGCTCCCTGCTGATACAATGTGGCTGTATTTGGAAACAGTTTCTTATATGCTATGGTCTATGCTAGATCAGCTCTCCCAGCAGCTTCCTGCTGATACACTGTAACTTTATTTGGAAACAATTTCTTATAACGTGTTCGATGTCAATTCAGCTATATATTCCACTGGCAAGAAGTATTACTATAGCTTTGAGTGCACTGGATTACACTATAAATGTCAGTGTCTCATGTAGCTTGATCCAGTGCTGAGTTGCACTATATCTACTATTATATATAACTAGATTTATGCATAATTCTTTCACAAAAAGAAGACAATTTTTTTCAGTATAAGCGCCAAAGTAAAAAGATAGAATAAAATGAATATGATATATACGTCCCTTGGAGATGTTCTCGTTGGGTTGATCCTCAATTGTTCAAAGAACGTTCTCAATTGATGTGGTTAATGTCCAGTGATTTTATATGAAAACAGAAAAAGCAGACATGCAATGTGTAGTATTGTTTTATACAATGTTTTCTTTTCATATATAAAGTTGACCTGATCCCATCAGGAAAGAGGAAGCAATAGCATAAGTGGGGGATCTATATAAGGTGCGTACCCCAACTCACACTAGGAGGAGCGAATATGTGTACAGAAAGGTTTCTTTAGATATCTTCACCCTCTTTGTGTGTCCTTCACCATAAAGTATGCATAGAAGAGCATACCTAAACGCACTTTAAAGTGGGAATGAGTCAAATATATAAAGGTATCTTTTCTCCTATTATTGCTGTATCAAATGGAAGTGCGT
This sequence comes from Pseudophryne corroboree, assembly GCF_028390025.1. Classification (NCBI taxonomy): domain Eukaryota; kingdom Metazoa; phylum Chordata; class Amphibia; order Anura; family Myobatrachidae; genus Pseudophryne; species Pseudophryne corroboree. The sequence continues at coordinate 564,943,624 of NC_086447.1, read as the reverse complement.
ACCACACTCACAGGACAAAAAGTCGAGATATTCCTATCAAGGTATCTTTGAAATCCATGAAAAAGGAAAAGAACTATGCGCTCAGGTGGATAGCACTGCACTGTGGTTGTCAGCAGCCTCTTGAAAAAGGGAATTGCCAATCCCTTAAAATAGAAACTTTAAAACAAATAACAAGTGGCGCTAGACAACCAGAATGTAAAAAACATTTATTTTCTAAAATGCATATAAGAATTACAACAACCTCCCGGGAGTAATAACAATCTTAAAACATCACAATAGTATGAGTTTGCACTTGATATGCCTCTATTTTTTAATTATAATTAAAGCATCAATAGTGAATAATCCTATTAGCATGTAATTAATTATAAGTAACACCTGGAAGGTAAAAAACCGTTGTGGGTTCTGTATGTGCACAATGATGATACTAATTGGTAGAACAAAAGTCACTCACGACTGTATTCTTTTTAAAGAATTGCAAAAATCATAGGTTCATGACAATAAGCGGCTAGTGCAAAAGAAAACATGTATTTAGATATCTGTACACACAGTTACCACTGGGCAGGAGCTTCTTCGGTCTCTGCTCCCTGGTGTTGTCCCGTTGTTTGAATGGAGACACTCACCAGAGCCTCAGCGGATTGTGTGGAAGCCGCGCCGTACGGAGTATCCCAATGGGCCGTCCTAGCCCAATCCACACCGTTTCCGGTACCTCCGTGCTTTGCAAACGGAGGCTGTTAGCTGATGGATCCGGAGTTAAATAAGGTGAACAATCCTGGTGTGTGTAGCTCGCAGTCAGCCTATCTTCTGTTGGGCAGGCACCCGACAAGGACTCCGTTCGCCGGTCTGCCCCGTACTGGGGAATGGCGGCACCCGTAGCTTCCACCGCCCCAACTTGGAGTGTGCGGTCGGGCTGCAGAGGTGAAGGAATGCAGCACAGATGTTCCTGACCGCAAGAATAATAAACAGTGAATCCAAATAAAACAGCAGGGTTTGTCACTGTTGTGCATAAAGCTCCCCGTGTCCTTAAGGTGTAAATCCTTATAGTAAGAAGCCTGTATCCTTAACGCGTTTCAACGCCAGCAGGGCGTCTTTTTCGAAAGGCAGGTATACCTGGGAGTAGGAGTGGTCAGATCTTATACCTATTCCACAGGTGAAGCTGATTATCAGTAATTACATACAGCCATTTCAGAGCATCAGATTTAAATATGCTGTTTAGGCTCCTAGCGTTTTCAAGCAAGCATACATCTTTATAGTAAACATCACTATATTAATTCTACAATACAATAGACAATAATATAAAATGCATTATATATAATAATAAATGAAAGAACCCAAATAAAATATAATATCTATTTTATATGAGACTGGGAATACCTATATTAATCATAAAGGATATCTTATAGCAATCTATAATTATCATATTGATTTGTATAACCATAAATATGTGCATTCAGATTAGTAATATTTATACGAAAAACTATAGTAAAGAAGGATATCTTCTATGTGGATACCTCACACTTAGAATCTCTGCTAGCAACAATACAAATATTGATACCTTTAGAGGGAATATTGCCTCAAATATCTTCCTATAATAATTTATTAAATAGCCATGAAGAAAGATACGGTGGGCAAAGAATGAGAGGTAGAAGAATCAGTAAGAGAGGAAAAAAGAAGGAAAGAGTAAAAATAGAACCAAAAGAAGTATATATTTTTTTGAATAATAAATTTTTTAGCTAAAAATAGCTTAATATACAGATATACTCATAAATAATAATATAATATAATAATAGTAATAATAATGTGTAATACAGAGAACAAGAGATGCTATATACTCAGCTAGATAGTTTTAATAAATATCACTATCTCAAGGATCAAACGTAAGAGGAAGAGACTTTCCAAGGTGAGACTATAAACCAAATCTACACCCACTCTCTAATAGAGGTACTGACAGAGACTTAACTAAAATTTCAAATGAACTCCAAATCGATGGTTTCATTAAGACCCTGAGGATTCAATGTCTGTAGTTTCAAAATCCATGCTGCCTCCTGTCTACATAGAGTTCTAAAGCGATCACCACCCCTGCTGGTTGCTGGGATATGTTCCAGCCCAACCAGCAGGAGCCCAGTTGGATCGCCTCCATGACACTCAGAAAAATGTCGAGGAACACTATGGTTCATGATCTTATTCAAAATATTCCTTCTATGTTCCATGAATCTGAGTTTCAGGGGACGTATTGTTCGACCCACGTAATATATGTGACAGGGACTTATCAATAGATAAATCACATATTGGGTGCTACAGTTAATAAAAGTATTAATAGTATACTCTTTCTTAGAGACACTAGACACCACGCTTTTGGTTTTATTCAGAACAAACGAACACGTGGTACACCTCTTATGGTTACATCGATGGAAACCTATAACCTCCGGTCCAATGAGAGTTCTTTGTGTATTTTTGATGGATCGATCTAAGTGTCCTTTAAAGAGACTTGGAGCCAGAATGTTTCGCAAATTTTTAGCTTTCTTGAAAACAATCGCTGGTTTTTCATCTAAATGTTCCCTAAGAACAGGATCAGTAAATAATAGTCTATAATTTTTATTAATTATGCCTTTGATTTTACTGGCCGCCACATTAAATTTAGATTTAAATACTAGGCTATATTTATCTTTGTTCTTTTTTGTTGTTTCCTTTTTACTTTTACTTTTGTTTTTATCTTTATTCTCAAACCCATATCTGGCTCCATTATTAGCCTCCAGGTCAACACCACTTTGATGGCCAAACTCCTGTACATCAGCATGATTCTCATCCTTAGTAGCAAACATGTCTTTTCTCACAAGTTTAGAGGCATAAACCAAAGCCTCGTCCAATACTACTTGTGGGTAATCACAACTCTTAAATGTATCCACCAAAGCTGTAACTTGTTCATAGTATTTCTTATCTGAAGTACAATTTCTCCTAATTCTATGTACCTGGCTTCTTGGTACATTCTTGAGCCAATTTTTATTATGATTGCTAGAATAAGGAATATAATTACATACATCCACCGATTTTCTAAAAGGTGATACTGTGACGGTATCCTCTACCACCTCCACCGTTACGTCTAGAAAATCAATCTGTGAAGGATGGTGAGTGCACGTGAAGGTTAAACCATAAGTGTTGTTATTAATGTACCTAACAAACTCAGTGACTGAAACAGAATCCCCTTTCCAAACGAAAAACAGGTCGTCGATATAGCGACCATAGAGGACCAGGTTCGCAGTATGGGCACCACCCCAGATGTAGGTGTCTTCAAAGTCGCCCATATAAATGTTGGCAAAACTGGGTGCGAACCTGGTCCCCATCGCTGTACCGAGGACCTGTAGGTAGTGACAGTGATCAAACAAAAAATAATTGTGAGATAAAATGAAAGCAATGGCAGAAAGAATAAATTGTCGTTTCCCCTCTGGGATACCCATATCTTCACCTAGGCTTTTTGCCACACATTCTATCCCTTTTGTATGTGGGATGTTGGTATATAAAGCTTGAACGTCACATGTGACGAATAAAAAATCAGGACTCCATTTTAAACCTTCCACCAGTTTAATAAACTCAGTGGTGTCTCTAATATGGGATCTCAGAGAGGAAGCACGTGGTTGTAAAAAGTGATCAACAAAATAAGACAAATTAGATGTAAGACCCTCAATCCCCGAAATAATAGGGCGATCCGGGGGTTCGTGTAGTGTCTTGTGTACTTTTGGGAGGTGATAGTAAATGGGAGTGATTGGGTGGAGGGGGTAGAGGAATTCAAACTCATCACGTGTAATGATATCATTGGCACACGCCAATGTTAACATATCTTTAAGTTGCTTTTGATAATCAAGAGTTGGATCTTGTCCTAAATCTCTATAGAAAGTGGTGTCAGTAAGTTGTCTATTAGCCTCTCTAACATAATCTTCAGTATTCTGCACCACAACTCCTCCTCCCTTATCTGCTGGTTTAATAGTGAGAGCCTGATTATCAGAAAGTCTTTTAAAGAGCTTTTCTTTCATCAGGCCTCAAGTTATACAGACAGGGATGTATTCTATGGTCGCATAAATTGCGAAGTTCCTCCAGGGTGGTATGATAAAAGGTGTCTATAGCACTGGTTTTATGTTGGGTAGGAAAAAATTGTGATTTTTTTTCTTAAAGGTACCTCTATTAACATCAAATAGTGATATTTTGGATTGCTGTTTTAAATTATCAGGGGATATGTTTTCAAGCAGAAGTTCATTAAGCATATTAAGTCCAGAAATATCATCCTGGTCTAATATGGTGGCAAGATTATCTTGATATGTAGATTTATTTTGTTTATCAGCCACCGCAAAAAATCTTTTTCTGCATAATCCTCTAACAAAGCGATTGAGCTCAATAAAGAGCTCAAAGAAGTTAGGGCGTGTAGTAGGTGCAAAATTCATCCCTTTTGAGAGAATTCTCTCCTCAGTATCAGTTAAAACAACAGAAGAAAGATTAAAAATACCAACAGGTTTTAGTGGAACCTTTGATTTTTGTTTCCCCTTACCTCCTCTTCGACCTCTTGGTCGATATCTCTTCCTCTTTTTGGTGTGCGTGTCAGAGGGTCGTATCGATTTTGTGTGAAATATCTTGTCCCTCTGACATTTAATTCCATCCTGTCTCTCCTTCCCCTGTCTAAAGAATGACGACGCTCTTGAGGAGAATCTCCTCTCGAGGCTCCTAAAGAGGATTCTTGCTGCCATTTTGTTTTTTTCTGTGGTATAGTCATCCACCCAGGTGATGTTCTTACGTTAGAGGAATATTTATTAGTCTCTAGCGTGTCCCGGGACTTGTATTGGGTCTGCTTATATTGGGGCTTACTCTTTTGAAATTTAGATTGATAGCCAAAATTATAACTATGATTAGATATTTGTTGCCTCTCCGATCTAGATTCCTCTCTCACTCTATTCCTAGTATGGTAATTTTTAATGGTGTTTGTATTATAGTCTCTCAAATCACGTGAGAATTTCTTCTCCTTTCTTTCTATTATCTCTTTCTCATTGGCTTCTAGCCTTTTATTCATTACTGTTTCCCTCTCTTTGTAATAATCCTCATCTTTATATTTCTGAAGTATATCTTGTGTTTGTTTGATCTCATCCTCAATTTCAGTCAATTTATTTCCCCTGTAATCAATTATTAATTGCATTAGTGCAAAGGAGCATTTATCAAGGATTTTTTCCCATTGTTCTAATAAATCAGGGTCATTATTAAAAGATGAGCTCTTGAAAATTCGCAGACCACGAGGTATTTTATTATGTTCCAAATATTTAGACAAAGACGTCTTGTCCCACCAGTGTCTTGATTCAGATTTAAGCAAATCCTCTAGTCTGTTTGCATTTTTCAAGAACTCATCATGTGGCGTTTCCTCAGTACTACAATTCCCAGTCTCATATTGCTTAAGAACTTCCTGTCTCCGTTTAATTCTATCTGTGTAAAAATTCATTTTGCAGTGTTAGTCACCTAAGCCGCAATAGCAAGGCAAGGTACACAAAAATGCTTGAAAAAGGAAAAGAACTATGCGCTCAGGTGGATAGCACTGCACTGTGGTTGTCAGCAGCCTCTTGAAAAAGGGAATTGCCAATCCCTTAAAATAGAAACTTTAAAACAAATAACAAGTGGCGCTAGACAACCAGAATGTAAAAAACATTTATTTTCTAAAATGCATATAAGAATTACAACAACCTCCCGGGAGTAATAACAATCTTAAAACATCACAATAGTATGAGTTTGCACTTGATATGCCTCTATTTTTTTATTATAATTAAAGCATCAATAGTGAATAATCCTATTAACATGTAATTAATTATAAGTAACACCTGGAAGGTAAAAAACCGTTGTGGGTTCTGTATGTGCACAATGATGATACTAATTGGTAGAACAAAAGTCACTCACGACTGTATTCTTTTTAAAGAATTGCAAAAATCATAGGTTCATGACAATAAGCGGCTAGTGCAAAAGAAAACATGTATTTAGATATCTGTACACACAGTTACCACTGGGCAGGAGCTTCTTCGGTCTCTGCTCCCTGGTGTTGTCCCGTTGTTTGAATGGAGACACTCACCAGAGCCTCAGCGGATTATGTGGAAGCCGCGCCGTACGGAGTATCCCAATGGGCCGTCCTAGCCCAATCCACACCGTCTCCGGTACCTCCGTGCTTTGCAAACGGAGGCTGTTAGCTGATGGATCCGGAGTTAAATAAGGTGAACAATCCTGGTGTGTGTAGCTCGCAGTCAGCCTATCTTCTGTTGGGTAGGCACCCGACAAGGACTCCGTTCGCCGGTCTGCGCCGGACTGGGGAATGGCGGCACCCGTAGCTTCCACCGCCCCAACTTGGAGTGTGCGGTCGGGCTGCAGAGGTGAAGGAATGCAGCACAGATGTTCCTGACCGCAAGAATAATAAACAGTGAATCCAAATAAAACAGCAGGGTTTGTCACTGTTGTGCATAAAGCTCCCCGTGTCCTTAAGGTGTAAATCCTTATAGTAAGAAGCTTGTATCCTTAACGCGTTTCAACGCCAGCAGGGCGTCTTTTTCGAAAGGCAGGTATACCTGGGAGTAGGAGTGGTCAGATCTTATACCTATTCCACAGGTGAAGCTGATTATCAGTAATTACATACAGCCATTTCAGAGCATCAGATTTAAATATGCTGTTTAGGCTCCTAGCGTTTTTAAGCAAGCATACATCTTTATAGTAAACATCACTATATTAATTCTACAATACAATAGACAATAATATAAAATGCATTATATATAATAATAATAAATGAAAGAACCCAAATAAAATATAATATCTATTTTATATGAGACTGGGAATACCTATATTAATCATAAAGGATATCTTATAGCAATCTATAATTATCATATTGATTTGTATAACCATAAATATGTGCATTCAGATTAGTAGTATTTAATATTTATACGAAAAACTATAGTAAAGAAGGATATCTTCTATGTGGATACCTCACACTTAGAATCTCTGCTAGCAACAATACAAATATTGATACCTATAGAGGGAATATTGCCTCAAATATCTTCCTATAATAATTTATTAAATAGCCATGAAGAAAGATACGGTGGGCAAAGAATGAGAGGTAGAAGAATCAGTAAGAGAGGAAAAAAGAAGGAAAGAGTAAAAATAGAACCAAAAGAAGTATATATTTTTTTGAATAATAATTTTTTTAGCTAAAAATAGCTTAATATACAGATATACTCATAAATAATAATATAATATAATAATAGTAATAATAATGTGTAATACAGAGAACAAGAGATGCTATATACTCAGCTAGATAGTTTTAATAAATATCACTATCTTAAGGATCAAACGTAAGAGGAAGAGACTTTCCAAGGTGAGACTATAAACCAAATCTACACCCACTCTCTAATAGAGGTACTGACAGAGACTTAACTAAAGTTTCAAATGAACTCCAAATCGATGGTTTCATTAAGACCCTGAGGATTCAATGTCTGTAGTTTCAAAATCCATGCTGCCTCCTGTCTACATAGAGTTCTAAAGCGATCACCACCCCTGCTGGTTGCTGGGATATGTTCCAGCCCAACCAGCAGGAGCCCAGTTGGATCGCCTCCATGACACTCAGAAAAATGTCGAGGAACACTATGGTTCATGATCTTATTCAAAATATTCCTTCTATGTTCCATGAATCTGAGTTTCAGGGGACGTATTGTTCGACCCACGTAATATATGTGACAGGGACTTATCAATAGATAAATCACATATTGGGTGCTACAGTTAATAAAAGTATTAATAGTATACTCTTTCTTAGAGACACTAGACACCACGCTTTTGGTTTTATTCAGAACAAACGAACACGTGGTACACCTCTTATGGTTACATCGATGGAAACCTATAACCTCCGGTCCAATGAGAGTTCTTTGTGTATTTTTGATGGATCGATCTAAGTGTCCTTTAAAGAGACTTGGAGCCAGAATGTTTCGCAAATTTTTAGCTTTCTTGAAAACAATCGCTGGTTTTTCATCTAAATGTTCCCTAAGAACAGGATCAGTAAATAATAGTCTATAATTTTTAATAATTATGCCTTTGATTTTACTGGCCGCCACATTAAATTTAGATTTAAATACTAGGCTATATTTATCTTTGTTCTTTTTTGTTGTTTCCTTTTTACTTTTACTTTTGTTTTTATCTTTATTCTCAAACCCATATCTGGCTCCATTATTAGCCTCCAGGTCAACACCACTTTGATGGCCAAACTCCTGTACATCAGCATGATTCTCATCCTTAGTAGCAAACATGTCTTTTCTCACAAGTTTAGAGGCATAAACCAAAGCCTCGTCCAATACTACTTGTGGGTAATCACAACTCTTAAATGTATCCACCAAAGCTGTAACTTGTTCATAGTATTTCTTATCTGAAGTACAATTTCTCCTAATTCTATGTACCTGGCTTCTTGGTACATTCTTGAGCCAATTTTTATTATGATTGCTAGAATAAGGAATATAATTACATACATCCACCGATTTTCTAAAAGGTGATACTGTGACGGTATCCTCTACCACCTCCACCGTTACGTCTAGAAAATTAATCTGTGAAGGATGGTGAGTGCACGTGAAGGTTAAACCATAAGTGTTGCTATTAATGTACCTAACAAACTCAGTGACTGAAACAGAATCCCCTTTCCAAACGAAAAACAGGTCGTCGATATAGCGACCATAGAGGACCAGGTTCGCAGTATGGGCACCACCCCAGATGTAGGTGTCTTCAAAGTCGCCCATATAAATGTTGGCAAAACTGGGTGCGAACCTGGTCCCCATCGCTGTACCGAGGACCTGTAGGTAGTGACAGTGATCAAACAAAAAATAATTGTGAGATAAAATGAAAGCAATGGCAGAAAGAATAAATTGTCGTTTCCCCTCTGGGATACCCATATCTTCACCTAGGCTTTTTGCCACACATTCTATCCCTTTTGTATGTGGGATGTTGGTATATAAAGCTTGAACGTCACATGTGACGAATAAAAAATCAGGACTCCATTTTAAACCTTCCACCAGTTTAATAAACTCAGTGGTGTCTCTAATATGGGATCTCAGAGAGGAAGCACGTGGTTGTAAAAAGTGATCAACAAAATAAGACAAATTAGATGTAAGACCCTCAATCCCCGAAATAATAGGGCGATCCGGGGGTTCGTGTAGTGTCTTGTGTACTTTTGGGAGGTGATAGTAAATGGGAGTGATTGGGTGGAGGGGGTAGAGGAATTCAAACTCATCACGTGTAATGATATCATTGGCACACGCCAATGTTAACATATCTTTAAGTTGCTTTTGATAATCAAGAGTTGGATCTTGTCCTAAATCTCTATAGAAAGTGGTGTCAGTAAGTTGTCTATTAGCCTCTCTAACATAATCTTCAGTATTCTGCACCACAACTCCTCCTCCCTTATCTGCTGGTTTAATAGCGAGAGCCTGATTATCAGAAAGTCTTTTAAGAGCTTTTCTTTCATCAGGCCTCAAGTTATACAGACAGGGATGTATTCTATGGTCGCATAAATTGCGAAGTTCCTCCAGGGTGGTATGATAAAAGGTGTCTATAGCACTGGTTTTATGTTGGGTAGGAAAAAATTGTGATTTTTTTCTTAAAGGTACCTCTATTAACATCAAATAGTGATATTTTGGATTGCTGTTTTAAATTATCAGGGGATATGTTTTCAAGCAGAAGTTCATTAAGCATATTAAGTCCAGAAATATCATCCTGGTCTAATATGGTGGCAAGATTATCTTGATATGTAGATTTATTTTGTTTATCAGCCACCGCAAAAAATCTTTTTCTGCATAATCCTCTAACAAAGCGATTGAGCTCAATAAAGAGCTCAAAGAAGTTAGGGCGTGTAGTAGGTGCAAAATTCATCCCTTTTGAGAGAATTCTCTCCTCAGTATCAGTTAAAACAACAGAAGAAAGATTAAAAATACCAACAGGTTTTAGTGGAACCTTTGATTTTTGTTTCCCCTTACCTCCTCTTCGACCTCTTGGTCGATATCTCTTCCTCTTTTTGGTGTGCGTGTCAGAGGGTCGTATCGATTTTGTGTGAAATATCTGGTCCCTCTGACATTTAATTCCATCCTGTCTCTCCTTCCCCTGTCTAAAGAATGACGACGCTCTTGAGGAGAATCTCCTCTCGAGGCTCCTAAAGAGGATTCTTGCTGCCATTTTGTTTTTTTCTGTGGTATAGTCATCCACCCAGGTGATGTTCTTACGTTAGAGGAATATTTATTAGTCTCTAGCGTGTCCCGGGACTTGTATTGGGTCTGCTTATATTGGGGCTTACTCTTTTGAAATTTAGATTGATAGCCAAAATTATCACTATGATTAGATATTTGTTGCCTCTCCGATCTAGATTCCTCTCTCACTCTATTCCTAGTATGGTAATTTTTAATGGTGTTTGTATTATAGTCTCTCAAATCACGTGAGAATTTCTTCTCCTTTCTTTCTATTATCTCTTTCTCATTGGCTTCTAGCCTTTTATTCATTACTGTTTCCCTCTCTTTGTAATAATCCTCATCTTTATATTTCTGAAGTATATCTTGTGTTTGTTTGATCTCATCCTCAATTTCAGTCAATTTATTTCCCCTGTAATCAATTATTAATTGCATTAGTGCAAATGAGCATTTATCAAGGATTTTTTCCCATTGTTCTAATAAATCAGGGTCATTATTAAAAGATGAGCTCTTGAAAATTCGCAGACCACGAGGTATTTTATTATGTTCCAAATATTTAGACAAAGACGTCTTGTCCCACCAGTGTCTTGATTCAGATTTAAGCAAATCCTCTAGTCTGTTTGCATTTTTCAAGAACTCATCATGTGGCGTTTCCTCAGTACTACAATTCCCAGTCTCATATTGCTTAAGAACTTCCTGTCTCCGTTGAATTCTATCTGTGTAAAAATTCATTTTGCAGTGTTAGTCACCTAAGCCGCAATAGCAAGGCAAGGTACACAAAAATGCTTGAAAAAGGAAAAGAACTATGCGCTCAGGTGGATAGCACTGCACTGTGGTTGTCAGCAGCCTCTTGAAAAAGGGAATTGCCAATCCCTTAAAATAGAAACTTTAAAACAAATAACAAGTGGCGCTAGACAACCAGAATGTAAAAAACATTTATTTTCTAAAATGCATATAAGAATTACAACAACCTCCCGGGAGTAATAACAATCTTAAAACATCACAATAGTATGAGTTTGCACTTGATATGCCTCTATTTTTTAATTATAATTAAAGCATCAATAGTGAATAATCCTATTAGCATGTAATTAATTATAAGTAACACCTGGAAGGTAAAAAACCGTTGTGGGTTCTGTATGTGCACAATGATGATACTAATTGGTAGAACAAAAGTCACTCACGACTGTATTCTTTTTAAAGAATTGCAAAAATCATAGGTTCATGACAATAAGCGGCTAGTGCAAAAGAAAACATGTATTTAGATATCTGTACACACAGTTACCACTGGGCAGGAGCTTCTTCGGTCTCTGCTCCCTGGTGTTGTCCCGTTGTTTGAATGGAGACACTCACCAGAGCCTCAGCGGATTGTGTGGAAGCCGCGCCGTACGGAGTATCCCAATGGGCCGTCCTAGCCCAATCCACACCGTTTCCGGTACCTCCGTGCTTTGCAAACGGAGGCTGTTAGCTGATGGATCCGGAGTTAAATAAGGTGAACAATCCTGGTGTGTGTAGCTCGCAGTCAGCCTATCTTCTGTTGGGTAGGCACCCGACAAGGACTCCGTTCGCCGGTCTGCGCCGGACTGGGGAATGGCGGCACCCGTAGCTTCCACCGCCCCAACTTGGAGTGTGTGGTCGGGCTGCAGAGGTGAAGGAATGCAGCACAGATGTTCCTGACCGCAAGAATAATAAACAGTGAATCCAAATAAAACAGCAGGGTTTGTCACTGTTGTGCATAAAGCTCCCCGTGTCCTTAAGGTGTAAATCCTTATAGTAAGAAGCCTGTATCCTTAACGCGTTTCAACGCCAGCAGAGCGTCTTTTTCGAAAGGCAGGTATACCTGGGAGTAGGAGTGGTCAGATCTTATACCTATTCCACAGGTGAAGCTGATTATCAGTAATTACATACAGCCATTTCAGAGCATCAGATTTAAATATGCTGTTTAGGCTCCTAGCGTTTTCAAGCAAGCATACATCTTTATAGTAAACATCACTATATTAATTCTACAATACAATAGACAATAATATAAAATGCATTATATATAATAATAAATGAAAGAACCCAAATAAAATATAATATCTATTTTATATGAGACTGGGAATACCTATATTAATCATAAAGGATATCTTATAGCAATCTATAATTATCATATTGATTTGTATAACCATAAATATGTGCATTCAGATTAGTAGTATTTAATATTTATACGAAAAACTATAGTAAAGAAGGATATCTTCTATGTGGATACCTCACACTTAGAATCTCTGCTAGCAACAATACAAATATTGATACCTATAGAGGGAATATTGCCTCAAATATCTTCCTATAATAATTTATTAAATAGCCATGAAGAAAGATACGGTGGGCAAAGAATGAGAGGTAGAAGAATCAGTAAGAGAGGAAAAAAGAAGGAAAGAGTAAAAATAGAACCAAAAGATGTATATATTTTTTTGAATAATAAATTTTTAGCTAAAAATAGCTTAATATACAGATATACTCATAAATAATAATATAATATAATAATAGTAATAATAATGTGTAATACAGAGAACAAGAGATGCTATATACTCAGCTAGATAGTTTTAATAAATATCACTATCTTAAGGATCAAACGTAAGAGGAAGAGACTTTCCAAGGTGAGACTATAAACCAAATCTACACCCACTCTCTAATAGAGGTACTGACAGAGACTTAACTAAAATTTCAAATGAACTCCAAATCGATGGTTTCATTAAGACCCTGAGGATTCAATGTCTGTAGTTTCAAAATCCATGCTGCCTCCTGTCTACATAGAGTTCTAAAGCGATCACCACCCCTGCTGGTTGCTGGGATATGTTCCAGCCCAACCAGCAGAAGCCCAGTTGGATCGCCTCCATGACACTCAGAAAAATGTCGAGGAACACTATGGTTCATGATCTTATTCAAAATATTCCTTCTATGTTCCATGAATCTGAGTTTCAGGGGACGTATTGTTCGACCCACGTAATATATGTGACAGGGACATATCAATAGATAAATCACATATTGGGTGCTACAGTTAATAAAAGTATTAATAGTATACTCTTTCTTAGAGACACTAGACACCACGCTTTTGGTTTTATTCAGAACAAACGAACACGTGGTACACCTCTTATGGTTACATCGATGGAAACCTATAACCTCCGGTCCAATGAGAGTTCTTTGTGTATTTTTGATGGATCGATCTAAGTGTCCTTTAAAGAGACTTGGAGCCAGAATGTTTCGCAAATTTTTAGCTTTCTTGAAAACAATCGCTGGTTTTTCATCTAAATGTTCCCTAAGAACAGGATCAGTAAATAATAGTCTATAATTTTTATTAATTATGCCTTTGATTTTACTGGCCGCCACATTAAATTTAGATTTAAATACTAGGCTATATTTATCTTTGTTCTTTTTTGTTGTTTCCTTTTTACTTTTACTTTTGTTTTTATCTTTATTCTCAAACCCATATCTGGCTCCATTATTAGCCTCCAGGTCAACACCACTTTGATGGCCAAACTCCTGTACATCAGCATGATTCTCATCCTTAGTAGCAAACATGTCTTTTCTCACAAGTTTAGAGGCATAAACCAAAGCCTCGTCCTAAACTCACTTTAAAGTGGGAATGAGTCAAATATATAAAGGTATCTTTTCTCCTATTATTGCTGTATCAAATGGAAGTGCGTACCACACTCACAGGACAAAAAGTCGAGATATTCCTATCAAGGTATCTTTGAAATCCACAACCATTTCAGACTTCAAGAAACCGATGGCTCAACGAATGTTTCTCAATTGGTACAGTTAATATCCAGTGGTTTTATATAAAGACAGAAGAAGCAGACATACAATGTGTGATATTGTTTTTTGCACTATTTTCTTTTTAGATAGATGGAGCTGTCCTTATCCCATCACAATAGAGAGGGACACTAGTATATGGATGTCTTGAGGAAGGCTCCTGTTGAGCCGAAACGTGTCGACAATACTGGGCACTGTGCAACCTCTCTTAACTCCAAGAAGCCAACCTTTGAGTCTGAAATAATTGTGGATATCAACTGTACGAATATCTCGACTTTTTGTCCTGTGAGTGTGGTACGCACTTCCATTTGATACAGCAATAATAGGAGAAAAGATACCTTTATATATTTGACTCATTCCCACTTTAAAGTGAGTTTAGGTATGCTCTTCTATGCATACTTTATGGTGAAGGACACACAAAGAGGGTGAAGATATCTAAAGAAACCTTTCTGTACACATTTTCGCTCCTCCTAGTGTGAGTTGGGGTACGCACCTTATATAGATCCCCCACTTATGCTATTGCTTCCTTTTTCCTGATGGGATCAGGTCAACTTTATATATGAAAAGAAAACATTGTATAAAACAATACTACACATTGCATGTCTGCTTTTTCTGTTTTCATATAAAATCACTGGACATTAACCACATCAATTGAGAACGTTCTTTGAACAATTGAGGATCAACCCAACGAGAACATCTCCAAGGGACGTATATATCATATTCATTTTATTCTATCTTTTTACTTTGGCGCTTATACTGAAAAAAATTGTCTTATTTTTGTGAAATTAGTCTTTGTGGGGTGGGGTGGCATCCTGCTAGACAATTTACATCGGTTAAAGCTGCCTTGCGCACATTTCAAGAACTCCAATCCTGTTGTTTGCATTATGCATAATTCTATTCACAAGAAATTAGGTTCCACAACGGCTCCCTGCTAATAAGCTATATCTGTATTTGGAAACTGTTATGATTGGTTACAGATCGGTGTTCTAAATTCTGTGCTAAATCGGCTATACATTCCTATCTGAGTATAGGCTGGACCCTATACTGTTCTTGTATCTTAGCTTCACAGTGTCAGTTCCTCGTACATTTCATGTTGATCCTAATTCTATCATTCCCTTTAACTGGACTAGAGGATCTCCGCTTCCTACTATCAGTCCCTGTTCTTAATTCATTCTCACATACACATTGAATACATTATATTAATTGGTACAGTGAGCCCGTTTGCACATAAATGCCGGCGTGCACGTTTCACAAACAGGCTTCGTCAGGGCGAACCAGATTGCCCCGTCTGATAGGTATTTAAAATTTGGGGAAGGATGGGAACTACATTTCCCGGCATTCCTAGCAGCGGCGAGGAGACACAGCACATTGGCTGGGATATACACATGCGTCCTCATTGGCTGCCTTCAATTTTAAGATAGTAGGAAGCAGAGATCCCCTTTAGTCCAGTTAAAGGGAATGATAGAATTAGGATCAACATGAAATGTACTAGGAACTGACACTGTGAAGCTAAGATACAAGAACAGTATAGGGTCCAGCCTATACTCAGACAGGAATGTATAGCCGATTTTGCACAGAATTTAGAACACCGATCGGTAACCAATCATAACGGTTTTCAAATACAGATATAGCTTATTAGCAGGGAGCCGTTGTGGAACATAATTTCTTGAGAATAGAATTATGCATAAATCTAGTTATAATAGTAGAGGGCAACTCAGCACTGGATCAAGCTACATGAGACACTGACATTTATAGTGTAATCCAGTGCACTCAAAGCTATAGTAATACTTCTTGCCAGTGGAATATATAGCTGAATTGACATCGAACACAAGTTATAAGAAATTGTTTCCAAATAAAGTTACAGTGTATCAGCAGGAAGCTGCTGGGAGAGCTGATCTAGCATAGAACATAGCATATAAGAAACTGTTTCCAAATACAGCCACATTATATCAGCAGGGAGCTGCTGGGAGATTGAATTTCTTGTGAATAGAGACATATATTACTCCATTTGTCTGTGCTAATAGATAGAATGTAATCTAAAGATTGGAATAAATTATATGAGATTCTTATATTGACAACACATATTCACTTCTGTGTATTACAGCTTCAACTGAATAACATTCTCCTCATAATTATTATATTGGAATAAACTATATGAGATATCTATACTGATGGTACATATTCATTCCTGCGTATAACAGCTTCAATTGAATGACGTCCTTCTTATAATTACAATGGAATAAATGAAAATAGTGATCACCACCTTTAGGACTAGAGGAATCATTGTTAAATATTAGGAATAACCTATACATTGTGCTCAATGTCCACATTTAAATCATTTATAGGTGAATGACAAAGATTAAAATATAATGATTGCACACAGGATGATATATATGATGGGTCTGTATGATTAGACATGGTGTTTATTATATAAATTCCCATACCATCATCAGCAGATATTGAGACTCACATATATATATATCAAAAGGACCTGTATACTAGACGTGATATACGGTTATCTTTTTTGTAATTAATATCAACCTGAATTATCAGGGAGATATTTATTAAGATATTTGATATCATTGTCAGCAGGTCATACATAATAGAGTCCAAATAAGGACATAAAGCAGGACCATATTGTGGAGGGTATATGAACATATACTTAATAAAGGTATACAGATAGTATCCACTACCTGCTATGTCTGAACATCATTTTTTGCAGATGACGGATTGCATAATTCGAACTCTTGTCATAATAATAGACGTAGTATGGAGGAATGAATAACACCATAGTTAGCAGACTTATCTTTGTGTGCAATACTATTCTTTGCTTCTCCATAATTAACTCATTTATGTGATAAACATAGTGGACATTGTGCTTATTTGGGGTATTCAAAAGGATTATATATATATATATATATATATATATATATATATATATATATATATAAATACAGATCCCCTGTATAGAATCAATTGATGATTCAGTAATCACACATATAGCCTAGTAATAAAGGAACAACAATACAGTGAGCCCGGAAGCTATTTTTATTATCACTTTTATGAATTTTTCACATATGTATGTTTATATTTCACTAAACAGGATATTTTAGTTGACATAATAAAAGTTAAGTCTTAAAAACAATTATCATTATATCAATACATGAATTTCCTTTCAAAGTGCGCCAACAAAAAGACAATTCTGTCCTTTCGTTTTTCTGTCTTCCACTACAATTGTCTTAGGCAGCACCCCCATCTTGTGGATCCTATTACAGATGACATGAAGAATTGGGGAATTACTAAATAAATAGAACTTGTGCAGAAAATTTCCCATTTCCCTTATATATAAACTGTTTAACTGCTGGTTTTCCAGCGTTTCAAATTTCTAGCATAGTAATATTCCGAAAATTCAATTCTACAATTAAGATAATAATAAAGGAATAATTATATGAATACAGGTGTGTGTGTGTGTGTGTGTATTTGTACATACACACACACACACCTTCCGTGAGAACCAGATTGTAAACACCAATTTCAGTATGACAACTTTGAATTTAACGAAAGATCTTGACGAAAGACGAGAAAGATTAATGAAAGGACTAGACCTAACACATGGGGATGATATATTATCCACCGATCCATCCAATAAAGAGTGGATGGATGATTTATATTCACTAAAACAAATATTAATTAAGCAAAGCAAAACATGGTGGAACAAGATTACATGTGATAATTATATCAGAAATAACATAACACCAAGAGGTCTGAGACCTAGAGTATTCCCGACTTTTGAACTGGCCAACATGGATCTGAAGAAAGAATGGGAAACCACCCTAACGAAATGTTCTTTGGACCTGCTCAAAATCCTTATA
Source organism: Pseudophryne corroboree (assembly GCF_028390025.1). Taxonomy (NCBI): domain Eukaryota; kingdom Metazoa; phylum Chordata; class Amphibia; order Anura; family Myobatrachidae; genus Pseudophryne; species Pseudophryne corroboree. The sequence goes on along the minus strand of NC_086447.1, from coordinate 564,925,749 downwards.
AAACATGATGAGATTCTGTTGAACCAATATACACAGGAAATTACTATGTTGGGAGAAAAACTTAAAAAATTTGAAACCCTGGATAAATTTCAGGTGACATACAATAAATATAAAAAGGAAATGGATGAGTTTGAACAGACTGTCATTGATAGAAAATGTAGAAAACTCAACAGAGATAAAAATGACTTTGCACAGAATAATGTATATAGATGGAAATATAATATACAGAGGAACAGGAATATCAACAGTCATAATTACACCACATCAGATATAGACTCCTCAGAAGGAGAAGGCAGTTCCAATATGTTCAATAGAGGGAAAAAGGGAGATTTTTTAGAGAAAACACCCAAAGAAATCAGAGAAGGAATAGGTATGGAATACATAAGACCAGGCGAGGCCAGGGGAGAAAGAAGAAAGAAAGATATGCGAGACTGGAGAGAGTAACCAAGAGAACAGAGACGCTACAGGAAGTAAGAGATGATAATTTGAGAATTATCAATTTAACCAATAAAACTCTTACAGATGAACAGACCTCTCTATTATCAAAGGGATTATCCTTCTCCCCCTCACACAAACCCAATCGATTTGACTGTGAGAAAGATCTCCAGTTATTCGCCAGAAAAATACTATTGAAGAAATTCTATATTAATCAACAAAAATTTCGAGAACAATTACAAACAATGGATAACCCTGACCATACATCTATCCTCACAGAGGAAGACCAAACCATGATACAAATCTTGGAAGAATTAGAATCTGGTCAGGAAGATGCCACCCATACCATGCACCCCTTTGACTCCTCTAAGATTAAGAACAAATCCTCATTTTTCCCAGATTTTAAAATATGTCCACCTGTAAAAGTATATTTAGATCTGGTATCCAGTAATTTAGATAACCTGTTTTATCAACAGAATGTATTTGAATCTCAGAATGACAATCTAATCATAGGAGAGAAACATGCTCTCCAACAAATCTACCAATTGCATGACACTATCATTAAGCCCTCGGACAAGGGGGGCAATGTAGTGTTGTGGCCCAGAACCATGTATGTTGAAGAATTAAATAGACAACTCAATGATCGTTCCTGTTACAAATTATTATTATTCAATCCGACCTCTGATTTTCAAAGGAAGTACACTGATATAATCTCGAATGCATTGGAGAATGGAATAATAACTAAGAAGGACTTCAACTTCCTGTATAATGACAAACCAAAGATACCAACCTTATACTTACTGCCAAAAATTCACAAGAATGAGACTACCCCTCCAGGAAGACCGATAGTCTCTGGAATGGGGAGCCTAACGGAAAGGGCAAGCATATTTGTTGATCAATACCTACGACAATTTGTGATATCACTGCCCTCATATGTTAGGAACACAATGGATGTCTTAAACAAATTACAAAACTTATCGGTCAGTCCAGGGATCTGGCTGGCAACATACGACATCGAAAGTCTCTATACTAGTATAGATCATGTTGGGTGGGGTTTTTTTTTTGGAATCTGCACTGGTCCTGATTGTACACTAATTGTCATTCAATTGTTATATAACATATATGACATATAAGGCAAATATAATAAGACCAACATAAAGCTACCGACTTCGCCTAATAAGGCTTTTGAAGTAGATCAAGGTTGGTGGTGCTCCCAGACATTAGTTCAAAAGCAAACTGGTAAGGGATTGTTTTGCAAAGAGGCAAAAAAGAAGAGGACTATTATGTCTCTCAAGGGCACACTTAATTTCTATAGGTTGATAGAAAATAGGAAGAATAGATAAGAGATTGTAATTTGTATGTAGAATTAGATAAAACTTAACTTTTAATGGTATTCACAGATGAAAAATTTTTAAAATTATAGCTGTGTATCAGCAGTATAAATTAAAACAAGTATTAAACAAAATTGTAGTGACGATGAAGTAAAGTGTGACTCACTTGAATAAAGAGGGTGACAGGAAGATAACTGTAAACCCACTGATTTGTAAGCGAGTATTTAATGTTAGACGTTTGTCAGAAGCGAAAATATAATGTTCCTGTTATCTCTATGAAATTATGATAATAAATACACTTATATAATCATAAAAGAGATAATAGGAAGCCGGCTTGTATGGATCAGGACTCCTATAAAAAGGGTCAGCTGGGGTAAATGAATGACAAGATTAAAATGAGATATGCTGATCAGCGGAGGGTATATTCCTTAATACTACAGTACCCGGTATTCCCAGAGGGTCACCCTTTCTGGTACTGACCAGGCCCAATGCTGCTTGGCTTCCAAGATCAGGCGAGATCGGGCATGTCCAGCATGGTATGACTGTAGGAAGTCAAGAAAATACCTATCAGCATAGGCAGTGGCCGATACTGAGGCCAATTAATAAGATATGGTCCGAAGGCTAAACATTGGTGTGTGAAGAGGTGACGGTAATACTCCTGCGCTGTATAATACAATACAAAGCATGTGGACTAGAAAATTCCAGCACGCGAATTGCCTGGACGGTTAACCGTAAATCAATGATTAACCAATAGTTGCTGACAGGTACAGTAATAATCACTTAGTGAGTATAATGCAAAAAAGAGGCTAATTCATAACCGCAACTTGTAATTTTGCATAGAAAATTATTATGATGCCTAATGAAAATTCATATGAATTACAGTGCAAGAGCTGCAAAGGCAGCTATCCAATGGTTCTATAATTTCACATAGAATAGTGCAACGGCTGATCACATAGAATACAGTACAATAACTGATTAGAATTCGCGAAAATACAATAAATTGCAAGAGCGGCTGTACATTAATTGCTAGAAGCCGCCTTGGTGTTACACTGATTATTTTGTGAATAAATATTAATGAAAAATGTGTGCTGACCCATATATTTATATAAAGCAAGTAATCAATAATCCAGCAAGTAAAGAGCAATTATAGGTGTATTAAGTAAACACAGCTCTCCTGCAGTAGGAATGCAGAGAATCAAATAGTTGCCACACTGATTAAGATTTAATAAGAGGCTAATACATGCTTCCCTGTGTAAAGTAAGTAACACAAATATAAATACATGTATATGTGTATACATATAAATATGGATACACAGGGAGGTTATATATCCAGGGAGCTGAATCCGCTACATGGAGCGTTCAAATACTTGCTGCGATGCCGGAGAGGAGTCCGTCCGCCGGAGCCCCGTCGCGGAGGTCCCGGAAGTCGGGTGCCGGACCGGAAGTGACGCGCGTTTCGCTGGGAGGAGCTTGTTCACACGATCAATTAAATTCCCTGTATACACAACTAATTAACCAATTTTTATTTATATTTGTGTTACTTACTTTACACAGGGAAGCATGTATTAGCCTCTTATTAAATCTTAATCAGTGTGGCAACTATTTGATTCTCTGCATTCCTACTGCAGTAGAGCTGTGTTTACTTAATACACCTATAATTGCTCTTTACTTGCTGGATTATTGATTACTTGCTTTATATAAATATATGGGTCAGCACACATTTTTCACTAATATTTATTCACAAAATAATCAGTGTAACACCAAGGCGGCTTCTAGCAATTAATGTACAGTCGCTCTTGCAATTTATTGTATTTTCGCGAATTCTAATCAGTTATTGTACTGTATTCTATGTGATCAGCCGTTGCACTATTCTATGTGAAATTATAGAACCATTGGATAGCTGCCTTTGCAGCTCTTGCACTGTAATTCATATGAATTTTCATTAGGCATCATAATAATTTTCTATGCAAAATTATAAGTTGCGGTTATGAATTAGCCTCTTTTTGGCATTATACTCACTAAGTGATTATTACTGTACCTGTCAGCAACTATTGGTTAATCATTGATTTACGGTTAACCGTCCAGGCAATTCGCGTGCTGGAATTTTCTAGTCCACATGCTTTGTATTGTATTATACAGCGCAGGTGTATTACCGTCACCTCTTCACACACCAATGTTTAGCCTTCGGACCATATCTTATTAATTGGCCTCAATATCGGCCACTGCCTATGCTGATAGGTATTTTCTTGACTTCCTACAGTCATACCATGCTGGACATGCCCGATCTCGCCTGATCTTGGAAGCCAAGCAGCATTGGGCCTGGTCAGTACCAGAAAGGGTGACCCTCTGGGAATACCGGGTACTGTAGTATTAAGGAATATACCCTCCGCTGATCAGCATATCTCATTTTAATCTTGTCATTCATTTACCCCAGCTGACCCTTTTTATAGGAGTCCTGATCCATACAAGCCGGCTTCCTATTATCTCTTTTATGATTATATAAGTGTATTTATTATCATAATTTCATAGAGATAACAGGAACATTATATTTTCGCTTCTGACAAACGTCTAACATTAAATACTCGCTTACAAATCAGTGGGTTTACAGTTATCTTCCTGTCACCCTCTTTATTCAAGTGAGTCACACTTTACTTCATCGTCACTACAATTTTGTTTAATACTTGTTTTAATTTATACTGCTGATACACAGCTATAATTTTACAATTTTTTCATCTGTGAATACCATTAAAAGTTAAGTTTTATCTAATTCTACATACAAACTACAATCTCTTATCTATTCTTCCTATTTTCTATCAACCTATAGAAATTAAGTGTGCCCCTGAGAGACATAATAGTCCTCTTCTTTTTTGCCTCTTTGCAAAACAATCCCTTACTAGTATAGATCATGATAAGGGAATCTTGGCAGTTGAGTATTTCCTAAACATGCCAAAACAACATGACTTCAACACCTTCCTACTCTCACTATTAAAATTTATACTAACTCGAAATTACTTTACGTGTAATGAAAATTTTTATCTCCAGGTTAGAGGCACGGCGATGGGGATGGCCTGTGCCCCAACATATGCCGGCCTCTACCTGGGGTGGTGGGAGAGGGAATTTCTCTTCCATGAGACGAACGAGCTTTATACTGATCACATCCTCATCTATTTGAGATACATTGATGATGTTCTAATTGTATGGGATGGGGATCAGGATCAGCTGAAACAACTTATCTCAATTCTCAATACCAATGATCTGAATTTAAAACTCACCGGTGAAATGAGTCAACACAAAGTAAATTTTCTAGACTTGACCATCATGATAGAAGAGGATGGATCAATAACTACAGACATGTTTAGGAAAGAGACTGCAACAAATAGTATCTTACATTATAGCAGCTCACATTTACCAGCGACTTTAAGGGCAATCCCGAAGGGGGAATTACTACGTACCAAAAGAAATTGTTCCAATGCACACAATTTTCGAGAAAGAGAATATCAACTGTGTGACAGACTGAAACAGAGAGGATACAGTAATCGGATTATCAAAACAGCCAAATGTGAAGTGAAATCATATACAATAGAATCTCTACTTATACCTAAAATGAAGGTCCAAAAGGAAGAACCAGTCAGATTCATAGGAACCTTCAACAACAAATGGCACGAGATTAACACCATATTACAAAATCATTGGTCAGTCCTCCATACTAATATTGATCTGAAAGAGATTTTGCCGAGAAAAGTAGAAATAAGTTGGAGAAAATCCCAAAACCTGAAGGAAATGCTAGTACGGAGCCATTTACCTTCTCTGAAGAAACCCAAATATCACAAAAAAGGTTCTTTCTGTTGTAGACAGTGTAAAGCCTGTAAACACATGATACCAAAAACGGAATATTTCGACAAATATGGGAAGAAATGGAAAATTGATGAATATATTGACTGTACAACCACAGGAGTGGTATACCAATTAATCTGTCCCTGCAATAAAATCTACATTGGCAAAATGATCAGACCACTGAAGGTGAGACTGTTGGAACATCTATGCAGTATAAGAAATGCCAAACAAAACAGGGACAGATTTAAATCATTAACTCCTGTTGCGAATCATTTCTTATCCCATCATGATGGCAACCCGAAAGGATTTCAAGCCTTTGGTATGAAACACATACAGACTGACATCAGAGGAGGAGATGTTGACAAATATCTTTTACAATTTGAAACCAAAATAATATTTCTCATGGACAGCCAATATCAAAAGGGACTAAATGAGAATAATAGTTACCTACCTTTTCTCTGATCACTTTACGATCAACTTATTTTTAAAATCAGGATAAGAACAATATTGATATCTAAATAGGAATCAATGACTTTCCCTAATCTTGGCTTTATATCAACTTATTCATACGTGCCATATATGCCATTTATTTGTTCTAGGATAATGGGCGGATCCTATTGACTCACAAGTATATATATAGTGTGGCCCTTACAGGTGGATATATCATTTGCATTGAAACAATATAATACAGAATTATGTAAGGACCTATATCAAGGCAATTGCATGATAGGCATGTTATATGCCTAAAATTTTGAATCAATTACAATCCAATGGTATATATGCTACAAATTGTTGAAGATGAGAATTAATATGAAATAATAAAATCACTGACAAAATAAAAATGTCCCCCTCTTTTTCTCTTTTTTATCTCACTTGGTACTCCCTTCCTTTCTTTGTCTCTTTTTTCACTATCACTTTATATAATTATGTTTATTTAGTTCACATTATTAAGTTTAAACACGGACTGCAGTTACAGGAGTATCAAGAAGAATTCAGAACAGACACAGAATTATTTTGTTTACCTCACAATATAGAGTAAACACACCATTTTTTATTATTTCTTCACAATTATCACTATATATACACAGAACACACTTATTAACATACATATTCACCTAAATGTTCACATATTAATTTTTAGCTCCTTTTTTTTTAAAAAAATACTCAAAAAACACCACTTCAAGATCATATGACTTCACAGTATTATCTTTATCACCAAATTCCTCATACAAAATATAATGACTAATTTTCAGCAATAGGTTTGACCTGGATTAATTTTATTGAATTTAATTTAAAAACTTTAAATAATATATACATGGTCCTTTCTATTCTGTATTCAACCACATATGGTTACACTGTGAAATCGAGAAACAATGGGATCATAATTGACTCATATTTCAATTAAGAACAAAGTTTAAATATAACATTAGAACCCATTGTAAATCCTTTATAACATCAATATCCGAGATGAAATTGATGGAAATGTATAAATAATAAACATACAATAACTCAGAGAGTGAGACGCTTTGAAAAAACTACATTTCCCTGGAGCATTAGTATGCCATACTATTGGTTGCGGGAATCAGGTGACCGGCTGGGCATCGGAATAAGCGATATCATTGGACACGAAGATCACGTGATCGGGGAAGGATGGGAACTACATTTCCCGGCATTCCTAGCAGCGGCGAGGAGACACAGCACATTGGCTGGGATATACACATGCGTCCTCATTGGCTGCCTTCAATTTTAAATACCTATCAGACGGGGCAATCTGGTTCGCCCTGACGAAGCCTGTTTGTGAAACGTGCATGCCGGCGTTTCTGTGCAAACGGGCTCACTGCACCAATTAATATAATGTATTCAATGTGTATGTGAGAATGAATTAAGAACAGGTACTGATAGTAGGAAGCGGAGATCCTCTAGTCCAGTTAAAGGGAATGATAGAATTAGGATCAACATGAACTGTACTAGGAACTGACACTGTGAAGCTAAGATACAAGAACAGTATAGGGTCCAGCCTATACTCAGACAGGAATGTATAGCCAATTTAGCACAGAATTTAGAACACCGATCTGAAACCAATCATAACGGTTTCCAAATACAGATATAGCTTATTAGCAGGGAGCCGTTGTGGAACCTAATTTCTTGTGAATAGAATTATGCATAAATCTAGTTATATATAATAGTAGTGTGCAACTCAGCACTGGATCAAGCTACATGAGACACTGACATTTATAGTGTAATCCAGTGCACTCAAAGCTATAGTAATACTTCTTGCCAGTGGAATATATAGCTGAATTGACATCGAACACAAGTTATAAGAAATTGTTTCCAAATAAAGTTACAGTGTATCAGCAGGGAGCTGCTGGGAGAGCTGATCTAGCATAGAACATAGCATATAAGAAACTGTTTCCAAATACAGCCACATTGTATCAGCAGGGATCTGCTGGGAGATTGAATTTCTTGTGAATAGAGACATATATTACTCCAGTTATCTGTGCTAATAGATAGAATGTAATCTAAAGATTGGAATAAATTATATGAGATTCTTATATTGACAACACATATTCACTTCTGTGTATTACAGCTTCAACTGAATAACATTCTCCTCATAATTATTATATTGGAATAAACTATATGAGAGATCTATACTGATAGTACATATTCATTCCTGCGTATAACAGCTTCAATTGAATGACGTCCTTCTTATAATTACAATGGAATAAATGAAAATAGTGATCACCACCTTTGGGACTAGAGGAATCTTTGTTAAATATTAGGAATAACCTATACATTGTGCCCAATGTCCACATTTAAATAATTTATAGGTGAATGACAAAGATTAAAATATGATTGCACACAGGATGATATATATGATGGGTCTGTATGACTAGACATGGTGTTTATTATATAATTCCATATAAATTCCCATACCATCATCAGCAGATATTGAGACTCACATATATATATCAAAAGGACCTGTATACTAGACGTGATATACGGTTATCTTTTTTGTAATTAATATCAACCTGAATTATCAGGGAGATATTTATTAAGATATTTGATATCATTGTCAGCAGGTCATACATAATAGAGTCCAAATAAGGACATAAAGCAGGACCATATTGTGGAGGGTATATGAACATATCCTTAATAAAGGTATACAGATAGTATCCACTACCTGCTATGTCCGAACATCATTTTTTGCAGATGACGGATTGCATAATTCGAACTCTTGTCAGAATAATAGACGTGGTATGGAGGAATGAATAACACCATAGTTAGCAGACTTATCTTTGTGTGCAATACTATTCTTTGCTTCTCCATAATTAACTCATGTATGGGATAAACATAGTGGACATTGTGCTTATTTGGGGTATTCAAAAGGATTATATATATAACTACAGATCCCCTGTATAGAATCAGTTGATGATTCAGTAATCACATATATAGCCTAGTAATAAAGGAACAACAATACAGTGAGCCCGGGAGCTATTTTTATTATCACTTTTATGAATTTTTCACATATGTATGTTTATATTTCACTAAACAGGATATTTTAGTTGACATAATAAAAGTTAAGTCTTATAAAAAATTATCATTATATCAATACATGAATTTCCTTTCTAAGTGCGCCAACAAAAAGACAATTCTGTCCTTTTGTTTTTCTGTCTTCCACTACAATTTTCTTAGGCAGCACCCCCATCTTGTGGATCCTATTGCAGATGACATGAAGAATTGGGGAATTACTAAATAAATAGAACTTGTGCAGAAAATTTCCCATTTCCCTTTTCCCTTATATATAAACTTCTGTGTCCAGGCTGTCACGTAAGATTGTTTTACATGTACCAGGGGCTGTTTCCTTAAAAGACCCAGCTGATCGCAAGATTGAAGCCACTTTTAAATCAATTTACTCTACAGCGGGTGTAGCCCAGTGTCTTACCATAGTATGCGGCTGGATTTCTAGAGCCATGGTAAAATGGTCTGATGAGATTCTGAAGGGGCTGCTTACACTACCTCAGGAAGGGATAGTTACATTACTACAACACATCCAGGATGCCAACTTTCTGAGTGAAGCTGTTATGGAACTTAGTATCATTTACGGCTGAACCACTGCTATGGCAGTATCGGCTCATAGAGCCCTGTGGCTACGACAATGGTCAGCAGACGCTTTCACAGGTGATGCCTTGTTTGGGGAAGAGCTGAACAAGTGGCTATCTCAGGCAACTGCAGGTAAATCTACATGTCTGCCCCGCCACGTGCCAGGTGTCCCTATCCTAGACCCTCCCTGCAGTCCTTTCGGGTGGCCAGATTCAGAGTCAAGGCCAGAGGTTCCTCCAATGCTACTAGAGGATCTTGCGGTAAATCCCGTAAACCAGCAGGTGCCGGACCTGCGGACCAGGCCTGCGGATCCTCTTCCACGAAGCTCTCTGCGTGATGGTTGGCCCCAGTAGCAAGGCAACTTTCAGGTAGGTGCTCGCCTTCAACACTTCACCCACATTTGTTCAGAGTCCTGCTGGGATCCTTGGGTGAGGGACCTCATATCCCAAGGATACCAGCTGGAATTCCAGGAACTCCCTGCTCTCAGATTCTTCAGGTCAGGCTTGCCAGCTTCACAGGAAGCAAGGGTTTCCTTACAGTAGGCAGTGCAAAAGCTGCTTTCTACAGGAGTTACTGTTCCAGTACCTAATCAGCTGCAAAAGGGTTTTACTCAAGTCTTTTTGTGGTTCTGAAGCTTGACGGGTCTGTACGACCGATCTTGAACCTCAAATCACTGCACCCGTATGTTCAAATTCAAGATGGAATCTCTAAGAGCAGTGATAGCGAATCTGGAGGAGGAGGAGTTTCTGGTGTCCCTGGATATAAATGACGCATACCTACATATCCCTATTTGCCCCCCCCCCCCCCCCCCCCAACAGGCATTCTTTAGGTTCGCGATTCTGGACCAACATTTCCAGTTTCAGGCCTAACCCTTCGGTCTCTCCACAGCCCCAAAGGTCATGGCACAAATGATGCTACAACTGCGCATGAGGGGTGTCCAAATAATTCCATACCTGGATGATCTCCTGATAAAGGCGGTGTCCAGGGAACATCTACTGCACAGTATCAACTTGACTACTCGCTTGCTTATGTATGACGGATGGATACTCAATTTCCAGAAATCTCACTTGTAATCGTCTCAGAGAATTCAGTTCCTGGGGATTATCCTGGATACGGTGTCTCAGAAGGTTTACCTCCCCATGGACAAGGCCTTGACTGTTCAGTCTATGGCCTGGGCGGTGCTGAAACCTTGTGTGGTCTCAATTCATCTTTGCATCCACTTGCTGGGCAAGATGGTGGCCTCCTACGAGGCAATACAGTACGGCAGGTTCCATGCACGATCATTTCAACTGGATTTGTTGGACAAATGATCGGCATCTCACCTGCACATGCATCAACATGTATCCCTGTCACCGAAAGCACGAATATCCCTGCTATGGTGGCTACAAGTCCCTCATCTAGTGGAGGGTCAGAGTTTCAACACCCTGTCATGGACATTGTTGACAACAGATGCCAGCCTCCGGGGTTGGGGGCTGTGACTCAAGGTGCTCAGTTCTAGGAGACATGGTCATTTCAGAAATCTACTCTTCCAATCAACATCCTGGAAGTCAGGGCAATTTACAATGGTCTAATACAGGCTTCTTACCTCCTTCATAATCAGGCCATCCAGGTGCAGTCGGACAATGCCACGGCAGTAGCGTACATCAACCGAAAGAGAGGAACAAAAAGCAGGGCCGCAATGCAAGAAGTGTCAAGAATACTCTTCTGGGCGGAAGTCAACGCAAGTGCCATCTCAGCTGTTTACATTCCAGGAGTGGATAACTGGGAAGCGGACTTCCTAAGCAGACACGACCTCCATCCGGGAGAATGGGGCCTCCACCTTCAGGTGTTTAAACAACTTGTTTACCAGAAGGGTTGTCCACAGATAGACCTGATGGCTTCTTGTCTCAACAAGAAGCTCCAGTGTTACTGCTCCAGAACGAGGAACTCGCAGGCGGTTGCGGTAGACGCTCTGATGACGCTATGGACTTACCAGTTCGTTTACCTATTTCCTCCAATTCCTCTAATCCCAAGAGTTCTCAAACGACTCAAACAGGAACGTGTTCAGGCAATTCTCATTGCTCGGATTGGCCTCGACAGGCCTGGTATGCGGACCTCCTGACCCTGTCGTTGGAGGAATGCTGGCCTCTGCCGCTTCTCAAGGACCTCCTTCGAGAAGAACTGTTCATCTATCCAGACTTACAGCAGCTACGTTTGATGGCCTGGAAGAGGGAGATCTTAACCAGGAAGGGTCTTCCGCCGAAGGTGGTTTCCACTATGGTTCAGGCCCATAAGGTGGTTACCGGTTATAAGCCACTGGATTGATGACATGCTCTACTGGAAATGGACCAATGAATCGTGGAGCGAACTTCATTGAAGGGACTCTAAAGGTGGGTACACACTGGAAGATATATCTGCCGATCAATTGATCGGCAGATATATCTATGGACGGATTGGGCAGTGTGTTGAGCATACACACTGCCCGATCCGTCAGGGACTGACGTCATGAACTGGGTGGGTGTGTACACACGCCCACCCAGTTCAGCTGTCAATCACCGCCGGCCGCCGCAGCATGTGTACGGATGGATGGCCGACCGCCCGTACACACACAGCGACGCGCCAATATATCAGTAGATATATTGGCAGTCGGCTGTGCTGCGGGGCCGACGCGATACGTCTGTGAACGACGGAGTTCACAGACGTATCGGCCGTACACACTGGCCGACGGACCTGCGATATATCGCCCGTTCAAGAGAACGGCCGATATATCGGCCAGTGTGTACGGGCCTTAAGACGGAGGTTTCGGGTAGACAGCCAGACTTTGTCTCCTGGACGTATGGTAACGGAAATTATGAGCAAATTACGCGCAAGGCAATCAATCTACTCAGTCATCCTGTGAAGAAGAAATATAGAGTCTTAAAAAGGTCTCAAGCTCTTGGTTTACCCTCTCTGTCTGACCATTTGTTTGAGGGTGATAGGCAATGGAGAATTTAAGTTTGACTTGCAGCGCAGAACACAGGGCCCTCCAGAATTTTGCCACAAACTGTACTCCCTGATCAGATATTATTTCAGTTGGAAGTCCATGTAATCTGAAGATTTCACAGAGAAATAACTGTGATAATTTTGGAGCAGATGGCAACCCCATGAGTGGAACAAAATGAGCCATTTTCGAAAATCTGTCGACCACTACCCAGATGGTAGAAGGAGGAAGCTCAGAGATAAAAATCCATTGACAGATGAGACCAGGGACGACTTGGAATAGAGTTCGGCAACAATTGGCCCACAGGAGCCTGACGAGGAACTTTGTGTTGAGCACACTTGGGACATGAAGCTATGAATTCTTGAATATCTGCTTTCATGTGGGGCCACCAGTAGGTTTGAGACAAAAACTTAAAAAGTCTTTAGGACTAGAGGGTGACCAGTGAACTTGGACGTATGAGCCCAGGACAGGAGATTTGGATGAAGTTCAGGAGAAACAAACATCTTGCCTAGAGGTGGAACTAGGGATACATTAGTAACGGCAAACACAACAGGATTAAGTACTGGTCGAGAAACTCATAGCTCATAGAGCGAGATAATGCATCTGCTTTTACATTTTGAGAGCCAGGTCTAAACAGCAACTTGAAGTCAAAACGAGAGAAAAACAAGGCCCACCTTGCTTGTCGAGGATTTAGACACTGCACTGCCTTTAAATAAAGAAGGTTTTGGTGGTCTGTGTAGATGGTAATGGGGAATCTTGCACCCTCCAACAGATACTTCCATTCTTCAAGGGCTAGTTTGATCGCTAGAAGTTCCTGATCACCGATGGCGTAGTTCATCTCAGTGGGCAACAATCTACGAGAGAAAAACCCACAAGGGTGAGTCTTACCATCAGCGCCGACTTGGGACAGGACTGCGCCCACGCCAACTGTTGAGGCGTCCACTTCTGGAACGAAGGCCTTGTTGACATCTGGCTGTTGTAACACAGGAGCTGAAACAAAAAGCTTGTTTAATTTTACAAAAGGTAGACAGTGCTTCTTCAGACCACTGGGAAGGATTCACCCCTTTCCGAGTGAGGCAAGTAATTGGAGCTATCAACGTAGAGAATCCTTAAATGAACTTTCTATAGTAATTGGCGAAACGTTGAACTGACTTGAGCGTCGTAGGAAGAGACCAGTTCTCTATAGACTCTAATTTAGCTGGATCCATTTGAAGGTCGGTACCAGAGATAATGTATCCTAGAAAAGGCATCGAAGAGGCTTCAAACGTGCACTCAGATAATTTTCCATAAAGATGATTCTGTCGAAGACATCGAAGAACCTCTTTCACTTGTTGGCGATGGGAAACTAAGTCACGAGAGAATATCAAGATGTCATCGAGGTAAACTACCACACATTCGTACAGAAGATCTATAAACACTTCATTGACAAAGTTCTGGAATACTGCCGGGGCATTGCTCAAACCAAAGGGCATTACTGGATATTCGTAGTGGCCAGCACGGGTATTGAAGGCGGTTTTCCACTCGTCGCCACTTCGGATCCTGATGAGATTGTAAGCCCCGCGGAGATCTAACTTAGTGAAAATGCGAGCACCTCTGACTCTGTCTAACAGTTCGGTAATAAGTGGCAAAGGGTAGCTGTTTTTAATAGCAATGTCGTTTAAACCCCGATAATCGATACAGGGGTGTAATCCTCCATCTTTCTTCTTGACGAAGAAGAACCCCGCACCAGCTGGAGATGAAGACGGATGGATGAACCCCTTTTGTAGATTCTCCTTTATGTACTCACCCATGGCTTGAGTCTCAGGAACAGAGAGAGGGTAGGTACGCCCTCTGGGTGGCTTACTCCCCGGGACCAGATCAATGGGGCAATCCCATTCTCGATGGAGAGGCAGGACATCAGCGGCCTTTTTTGCTGAAGATGTCAGAAAATTCTTGATAGGCCTCTGGAAGACCAGACTGGAGTTTTACACCTGATGATCTCACTGGATGCACTTGAGCCAAACACGAATGGAAGCAGGAAGGACTCCATGCAGAAAGCTGTAATGTGGACCAGTCGAATTGTGGATTGTGCAATTGAAGCCAGGGCATGCCTAATACAATCTCATAGGTGGCTTTAGGAATGACCAGGAATTCAATGAGCTCAGAATGAAGCAAGCCCACTCCCAGGACCACTGGCTTGGTTTGCTGAATGATGAACCCCCAGCAATACGACTTCCATCCACAGCAGTAAGGTAGACAGGATGAGACAACTTTGAGACAGGAAGATGGATTCTGTCCACTGCAGCTTGTGTGATAAAGTTCCCAGCAGCACCGCAATCCACTAAAGCGGATAAAGACTGAAACCTTTTCTGTGTTTCCAAGGTAACAGGCAGAGTGAGATCTTGGGATGAAGGAGCTTTAATTAAGGTCCCTGACTTGACTCCTCCATTACAAGTTAAGACCTGGCGTTTCCCGAACGAGCAGGACAGGAACCAATCAGATGACCAGCAGCAGCACAATAAATGTCACAACTGAGGGCCTGAGTTGACGGGAGGCAACCTCAGTTGTAGGGGCTGAGATGTAACGGAACCTGGGAGGTTGTATCAGACCCCTAGACATGTAAGTAACATGTAGAATAACTGCCCGAAGGCGTGACCACGACAACCAGGATAAAAGTCAATGATGTTTATTATGACAAACTCCGTAACACAGCAGAAAATAAGAAAACATAAAAGTCAGCAGGGCAATAATACAGTTCCTGGGTACTACAGGGTGGCAAGGGCCACAGGCACTGGTAGTGTGAGACAGTTCTAATAATCTTCTAGTTGGAAAGTCCTTACCAGGCCTGACTGTAGCAATGGAGAGAACCCAGGATCGTACCAGCTGGTGTTCCAGGAAAGGCTGGGCTGCTGAAGGTAAAACAACTGCTGTGGATACTGGCTGGAACCAGACTGTTGTTGGTACGGAGTGGATACTGGCTGGAACCAGTTAAATAATAAACGAACTTGAGAGCGATGAAATAATAATACCGGTGGAGAGTGGTAAACTGCAGAAAGGACACCGGCCCTTTAAGGGAAGCTGTACACTGCTGGAAGCTGGGCTGGAAGCAGGTGATTGACTTGAGAGCGATGAAATAATAATACCGGTGGAGAGTGGTAAACTGCAGAAAGGACACCGGCCCTTTAAGAGAAGTTGTACACTGCTGGAAGCTCGGCTGGAAGCAGGTGATTGCTGTAGCTGGAAACAGGTGAGTCCAGAATGGATCGGAGAGTCAGGCTACACCGCAGATGGAATGCTGGTGCGGGTCTCTATAGCAGAAGTCTGGAGACAGGAGCTGGAACCTGGAAGACAACCACAGGAGAGAGACAAACTGGAACTAGGTTAGACAACCAAAGCACTGACGCCTTCCTTGTTCAGGCACAGCTTACTTATACCTGCAGCAAGGAAGGGGTTGGCTAGGCAATTATGCAAATCAACAATACAGACAGCAGATTGGTGGAAATGATCAGATGACAAAAACCAAGATGGCTGCGCCCATGCAGACACTTGGAGGGAAGTTTGGTTTGTAATCCATGTGAGAATTGAAACAGTAATGGCGACGCCGGCCACAGGAGACAGGAGACGCCAGACTGACAAGCGCACATTTAACCACGCGGGCACAGCGGAGGCCGCGGCTGATGAAATCACCACTCTGACATTCTGCATGTGGAAACTCAGAAACAGCGGGATCCGGTCCTGGAATGCTGAGCCAGCCTTAGGAGGCATCTGAAGGGTAAGTAATGGCGTCCAGATACCCGGATCGTGACAGCACCCCCCCCTTTAGGAGTGGCCCCAGGACACTTCTTAGGCTTTAAAGGAAACTTTGCGTGGAAATTTCGGACCAAGGCAGGAGCATGGACGTCTGAGGCATTGGTCCAAGAGCGTTCTTCAGGACCATAGCCCTTCCAGTCAATGAGGTATTGTAACTGACCGTAACGGAAACGTGAGTCCAAAATCTTGGCCACCTCGTACTCGACTCCCCGTTGAGTCTGAACTTTGGGAGCTGGAGGAAGTGCGGAATGAAACCGATTCAGGATCAGCGGTTTCAACAAAGAAACATGAAATGTCCTGGGTATTTTCAAGAAGGATGGTAACTGTAACCTGTAGGCAACAGGATTGATGACTTGTTCAATCTTGAAGGGTCCGATGTAGCGAGGTGCAAATTTCATGCTGGGAACTCTCAACCTCAAATTCTTCGTGGACAACCACACACGATCACCCACCTTGAGAGCAGGAACCGCTCTACGCTTCCTATCGGCAAACTTTTTATACCTGAATGAGGCTTTAAGCAGGGCTGCGCGGACGTTCTTCCAGTTATTTGAAAACTGACGCAAGGTGACATCCACTGCTGGAACAGAAGTTGCGGGAAGCGGTTGGAATTCTGGGACTTTAGGGTGGAATCCATAATTAATGAAGAATGGTGTAGAAGAAGATGAGGAATGGTATTGATTGTTGTGGCTGAACTCGGCCCAAGGAAGGAGTTGAACCCAGTCATCTTGAGAGGAAGACACATATATACGGAGGAAGGCCTCCAAGTCCTGATTCACCCTCTCGGTTTGACCATTGGTCTGAGGATGGTAAGCCGTGGAAAACTTTAACTTGACTTGGAGGGCTTGACACAAACTTCGCCAAAATTTGGCTACAAATTGTACTCCACGATCCGAGATGATCTCTTCAGGAAGACCGTGAAGTCGGAAGATCTCTTGTATAAACACTTGAGCCAACTTGGAAGCTGACGGAAGACCGGTGAGAGGGATGAAATGTGCCATCTTGGTGAACCGGTCAACTACCACCCAGATGGTATTAAACTTGTTGCAGATAGGTAGATCGGAAACAAAGTCCATCGACAAATGGGTCCATGGTCGACGGGGAACAGATAATGGAACCAGTTGCCCCGCAGGCGACTGGCGGGAGACTTTGTGTTGGGCACACTTTGGGCAGGAGGCAATAAATTCCATAACGTCCTTTTTCAGAGTTGGCCACCAGTAGGACCTAGAAATAAATTCAAGGGTTTTCTGAATGCCTGTATGTCCAGCAAAACGGGAAGCATGGGCCCAATGCATGAGCTTCTTCCTTAGAACTGGCTTAACAAAACTTTTCCCTGGTGGAGGCGTAGAGTCCATCCCTACCGTGGAGAATGCCAACGGATTAATAATAGGATGCTTGTCTGCAGACTCGGACTCATTTTCTTGCTCCCATGAGCGGGAAAGGGCATCGGCCTTACGATTCTGAGAACCCGGACAGAACTGGAGTTTAAAGTCAAATCTGGAAAAGAAAAGTGCCCATCTGGCCTGACGAGGGTTGAGACATTGTGCGCCTTTGAGATATAAAAGATTTTTGTGGTCGGTAAGTATGGTGATTGAGTGGGAAGCTCCCTCCAACAGGTATCTCCACTCCTCCAGAGCGAGCTTGATGGCTAGCAACTCCTGATCGCCAATGGCATAGTTGCGCTCAGCTGGGGAGAACTTCCGGGAGAAGAAACTGCAAGGATGTAGATGTCCATCTTTGGCCTTCTGGGATAACACTGCTCCTACTCCAACGGAGGAGGCATCTACCTCTAAGATAAAAGGAGAGTCGGTGTCAGGCTGTTTCAGAACTGGTGCAGAGATGAACCGTTGCTTCAGAAGGTGAAAGGCCTGTGTAGCTTCCTCGGACCACTTGGACGGATTAGCACCTTTCTTGGTTAATGCAGTGATAGGCGCCACAATGGTGGAAAAGTCTCGTATAAATTTTCTATAATAATTGGCGAACCCTAAGAACCTCTGGACCCCTTTGAGGCTTAAGGGTATAGGCCAATTCTGGATTGCTTGGAGTTTCTCAGGATCCATCTCTAGTCCGGAACCGGACACAATGTAACCTAGAAACGGAATGGTTTTAACTTCAAACACACACTTCTCCAATTTACAATAGAGGTGATTGACACGGAGACGGGAAAGAACCTCTTTTACCCAGAAACGATGATCTTCGAGATTATTAGCAAAGATGAGGATGTCGTCTAGATAAACCACGACATGGCGGTACAAGATGTCCCTGAAGATCTCATTCACGAAGTGCTGGAAGACTGCTGGAGCGTTGCTCAATCCGAAGGGCATGACGAGGTACTCATAATGTCCGTCACGGGTGTTAAAGGCGGTCTTCCACTCGTCACCCTCACGGATTCGGATGAGATTGTAGGCACCCCTCAAGTCCAGCTTTGTGAAAATGGTTGCACCACTAACTCTATCAAAGAGCTCAGTAATCAGGGGTAAAGGGTATCGGTTCTTGACGGTAATGTCGTTCAGACCCCTGTAGTCGATGCACGGACGCAGACCACCGTCTTTCTTCTTAACGAAGAAGAAGCCTGCGCCGGCTGGAGAAGAAGATGGTCGGATGAAACCCTTCGCCAGGTTCTCTTTGATGTACTCTTCCATGGAGTGTGTCTCGGGCAGAGACAACGGATAAGTTCGGCCTCGCGGTGGAACCTTCCCTGGAATGAGGTCGATTGGGCAGTCCCATTCTCTATGAGGAGGAAGGATATCAGCAGAGGCTTTACTGAACACATCCGTGAAGTCTTGATATGGAGGAGGCGGAACATCAGTTGACCTGGGGAAGGAAGAACAAACAGGAAGAACTTTGGCTAAACAAGTCTCAGCACAGGAGGGACCCCATGCCAGTATTTGCGTAGTCGTCCAGTCAATTGATGGGTTGTGGAGACGGAGCCATGGAAGGCCTAAAACCACTGGATGTGTGGCTCTTGGAATCACTAAAAAAGAAATATACTCAGAATGAAGAACTCCCACTCTCAGACGAACTGGAAGAGTCCTTAAGGAAATGACTGCGTCAAAAATCTTGCTGCCATCCACGGCAGTCAAAGAGATGGACGAGGACAGTCTCTCGGTGGGTAGGGACCACCGTTTAACATAAGCTTCGGTTATGAAATTCCCAGCTGCTCCGGAATCAAGGAGGGCAATGACGTTCCTGTAACGTTGAGCAATTTGGAGCGACACTGGGAGGTTACAGTCATGAGGAGATGGAGAGGAGATCATCACTCCTAGCCGGCCCTCTCCTTGGCGAACTAGGATCTGGAGTCCCGGACGTTTGGGACAGGCATTGATAGTGTGCGACGGAGCTGCACAGTAGAGACAGAGAGACTCAGAGAGACGTTTTCGGCGCTCAGCAGGAGATAGACGGGAACGACTAATTTGCATAGGCTCATCCTTGGATGGAGATGGTTGACGAGAAGGAGGAGCAGAAGATTTAGGAGTAGATGATCTTCCTCGCTCGGTTGCTCTCTCTCTAAAACGTAGATCAACCTTCGTGCAAAGAGAAATTAGCTCATCCAACTTAGAGGGCAAGTCTCTGGTAGCTAACTCATCCTTGATGCGTTCTGATAAGCCATGCCAGAATGCAGCATACAGGGCCTCGTCGTTCCATGCCAGTTCGGATACCAGGATTTTAAACTGTATAAGATACTGTCCCACGGTACGTGTTCCCTGGCGTAAACGAAGAATCTCAGATGAAGCAGATGTTATCCGGCCTGGCTCGTCGAAGATGCGCCTGAATGTAGCTACAAAGTCAGTATAGGAGGATAGCAGGGGATCAGACTTCTCCCATAAAGGTGATGCCCAGTCAAGGGCTGAGCCACTGAGAAGGGAGATGATATAGGCAATTTTGGTACGGTCACTGAAGAAATTGCCAGGTAGAAGCTCAAAGTGGATTTCACATTGATTGAGAAATCCCCTGCAGAACCTTGGAGATCCATCAAATTTTGCTGGCGTTGGAAGATGAAGATGTGGACTGGAAATGGGTAAGGTGGGTGGGGTTACAGCTGGTGTCACTGTAGTGGACGCACCGGACGTGCCAGGTCCACGGAGGGTCGTTTGAATCCCATCCAGCCGTGTGGAGAGATCCTGGAGACAGCGGATGATGTGGCCCTGTGCAGCCTCCTGATGTTCAAGTCGGGCTGCCAGTTCTTGCATCGGCCTGGCCGCTTGATCCTGGTCTCCGGCTGGATTCATTAGGTCAGTGCTTACTGTCACAACTGAGGGCCTGAGTTGACGGGAGGCAACCTCAGTTGTAGGGGCTGAGATGTAACGGAACCTGGGAGGTTGTATCAGACCCCTAGACATGTAAGTAACATGTAGAATAACTGCCCGAAGGCGTGACCACGACAACCAGGATAAAAGTCAATGATGTTTATTATGACAAACTCCGTAACACAGCAGAAAATAAGAAAACATAAAAGTCAGCAGGGCAATAATACAGTTCCTGGGTACTACAGGGTGGCAAGGGCCACAGGCACTGGTAGTGTGAGACAGTTCTAATAATCTTCTAGTTGGAAAGTCCTTACCAGGCCTGACTGTAGCAATGGAGAGAACCCAGGATCGTACCAGCTGGTGTTCCAGGAAAGGCTGGGCTGCTGAAGGTAAAACAACTGCTGTGGATACTGGCTGGAACCAGACTGTTGTTGGTACGGAGTGGATACTGGCTGGAACCAGTTAAATAATAAACGAACTTGAGAGCGATGAAATAATAATACCGGTGGAGAGTGGTAAACTGCAGAAAGGACACCGGCCCTTTAAGGGAAGCTGTACACTGCTGGAAGCTGGGCTGGAAGCAGGTGATTGACTTGAGAGCGATGAAATAATAATACCGGTGGAGAGTGGTTAACTGCAGAAAGGACACCGGCCCTTTAAGAGAAGTTGTACACTGCTGGAAGCTCGGCTGGAAGCAGGTGATTGCTGTAGCTGGAAACAGGTGAGTCCAGAATGGATCGGAGAGTCAGGCTACACCGCAGATGGAATGCTGGTGCGGGTCTCTATAGCAGAAGTCTGGAGACAGGAGCTGGAACCTGGAAGACAACCACAGGAGAGAGACAAACTGGAACTAGGTTAGACAACCAAAGCACTGACGCCTTCCTTGTTCAGGCACAGCTTACTTATACCTGCAGCAAGGAAGGGGTTGGCTAGGCAATTATGCAAATCAACAATACAGACAGCAGATTGGTGGAAATGATCAGATGACAAAAACCAAGATGGCTGCGCCCATGCAGACACTTGGAGGGAAGTTTGGTTTGTAATCCATGTGAGAATTGAAACAGTAATGGCGACGCCGGCCACAGGAGACAGGAGACGCCAGACTGACAAGCGCACATTTAACCACGCGGGCACAGCGGAGGCCGCGGCTGATGAAATCACCACTCTGACATTCTGCATGTGGAAACTCAGAAACAGCGGGATCCGGTCCTGGAATGCTGAGCCAGCCTTAGGAGGCATCTGAAGGGTAAGTAATGGCGTCCAGATACCCGGATCGTGACAATAAAGACACAGTCTTTCCCTTAACCTTCTTGACCGCTCCTCAGGCGTTAAGCGTGATCTATTCACCTGCATGGATTCATCAGGAGTAATGGGTAAGGGCTGTACTGGAGGCATAACTCGATGCTTGCGAAGGTCACCTCGAGAACGTTCACTGGTTCGCTCGCATAAACGTAAATCCAATTTAATACATAAAGAAATTAGGGCTTCCAGTTGCTCTGGGAGATCTCGGGTAACTAACTCATCCTTTATACGGTCGGATAGACCATGCCAGAAGGAGGCAACCAACGCCTGATTATTCCACTTCACTTCTGATGCCAATATCTGGAACTGGATAACATATTGTCCCACAGTACGTGTTCCCTGGCGAATCTGAAGGAGGTCTGAAGAAGCGGAGGTTGTACGCCCAGATTCATCAAAGATGCTTCGGAATGCAGCAACAAAATCTGTGTAGTTATTCAGAAGAGCGTCTGCTCGCTCCCACAGCGGGGAGACCCAGTTCAAGGCGGAGTCAGACAAAAGGGACACAATATATGCAACCTTTGCCCTGAGTGTTGGAAAGTTCAGCGGCAGCAATTCAAAGTGGACTTCACATTGGTTGAGAAACCCACGACACATCTTAGGAGTACCATCAAATTTGCTTGGTGTAGGGAGATGAATGCGAGATGTTGAAACAAGAGCAACTGGAGAGCTGGAAACTGAGGAACTGGAAACTGGAACAGGAACTGAAGATGGAGCTGAAGAGACAGGATTTGAGAAGGACTGTTGTAGAGTGTCCAGATGGGAAGACATCCCTTGCAGAAATTGTATAATCTGTTGCTGTGCAACCTCTTGACTATCCAGTCGTGACACCAAACTTTGGAGTGCCCCTGACCCCACACTCTGACCACCGTCCGGGTCCATGCGCCTTGGACGAACTGTCAGGTCTGTAGTTTTGTCTGTCCCCGGAGGAGGCACTAGTGGGTCAGTGTAGGTGTAATGTATGAAACGAGGAGGCCAAAGAAAAGTCCTGCGCATGTGCACTTGATATTTATTATCTCACAGGAGTCACAGAGCAATTGAACAAACAGATGAAATGAAAACAATTGGTGATAAACTTGAAAACCAGCAACAACAGGAATGGAGTATTAATAGTACTAGTATAACTGATGACATGAATAATGAATGGTAACTTAATCCAATGGAATGAATGTTCAAAAAGTCACTGATAACAAAATGAAGAATGAAGATAAACTTGAAGCTTGATGTAAACGGTAATGACAATAATAAATTCAAATGAAGCAGACAGAACTCCAGAAAATAAAAGCATACAGTCTCTGTAGCAGTACAGGTTCTTTTAGCCAAGCAAGGCCCAAGCAGGAGACAGTGGTTGTTAAGTGCTGAATGCAATGCACAATATGGTATGCTGGTAATTAGGTGCACAGGCTGAGAACTGAAAAAACACCTGAGGAAAGTCTCTTACTGCAAGTTGGTATGGCAGACTGTGGCTGGAGTTCGTAGCAAGCTGGAACAATGAAGACTGGAGATGAAATGACGGAAATGACAACAGGGAATCCACTGGAGACAGGAACCAGGAGAACTTGTACACCGAATGTGACTCGTTGTCCGAGGCGATGAGACTGAGCCACGGATAGGAACTTGTACCCCTTGCTCTGCGATGATTGGATGCTGGACTCTGTGAGCAAACACCTCGCTGGATTGGATGTCCAGATCAGCTGAGTGCAGGTGTCATGGCGGCGCCCATGCGAGACAGACGCCGGCACACAGCGGGGCACACAATGTATGCGGTTCAGTGGTACTCAGCAACATTAGTCATGACAGTGCATTCATGCAGCCGTGACTGGGGCCGTGACCTCGGGAGGCCTACACACCAGCGCACTGGCAAGTGAGATGTTGCTGAACGCCGATTCCTGACACTTGCACCTCTATGTACCTAGAATGGGCACTAGAAAAACTTGCACTTCTATGGGCACTAGAAAAACTCTTTGTCCAAACCTTAAGCAACTCTCTATTTGTATACGTTACCTTTCTCCTACCTAACGAAAAGGGCATGCAATTCCTACAACAGATCTTTGAGCCTACTCACATTTCTTCCATTTCAATAGGCTAAGTCAGTCCACCTCTCTCATCCACTGTACACTATATTCTATTATATGACAGTGGACAGCAGATGATGGGACCCTTAGCCTATTCATTTACAAGATATTTCTTTTCAGTACTCTCTCATCCAAATGCCAGGGGACTATCTCTCTGCAATACCTACAGTAAGTAACAAAGAACCTGTGCATAACCAGTGGACAGCAGAAGTACTACTATCCTTGGTAACTGTCATTAACCATACACTCTCTCATTTGTAATATTTGGATTTTACTGCCACATCTCACTGGTCACGCCCAATCCTGTCTGATCTTGGAAGCAAAGCAGTGAGAAGCCTGATCAGTACCTAGATGGTAGACCACTAGGGAATATTGGGTGCAGTATTTCTATCTCCCTGCCATTTACAAAAAGCTGAAGTGTTGGAGCAACCCATGACACTTACCACCTATTCTGTTCACATAATTTATCCTTCCAGGCTACACCATGGCCCTCATTCCGAGTTGTTCGCTCGGTATTTTTCATCGCATCGCAGTGAAAATCCGCTTAGTACGCATGCGCAATGTTCGCACTGCGACTGCGCCAAGTAACTTTACTATGAAGAAAGTAATTTTACTCACGGCTTTTTCTTCGCTCCGGCGATCGTAATGTGATTGACAGGAAATGGGTGTTACTGGGCGGAAACACGGCGTTTCAGGGGCGTGTGGCTGAAAACGCTACCGTTTCCGGAAAAAACGCAGGAGTGGCCGGGGAAACGGTGGGAGTGCCTGGGCGAACGCTGGGTGTGTTTGTGACGTCAACCAGGAACGACAAGCACTGAAATGATCGCACAGGCAGAGTAAGTCTGGAGCTACTCAGAAACTGCTAAGTAGTTAGTAATCGCAATATTGCGAATACATCGGTCGCAATTTTAAGAAGCTAAGATTCACTCCCAGTAGGCGGCGGCTTAGCGTGTGTAACTCTGCTAAATTCGCCTTGCGACCGATCAACTCGGAATGAGGGCCCATACCTTTACGCAGCAAATCAGCTCATACCAGAAGACTTCACTAAACAGAAGGCACTATATATTGGACAACATTTGAGTCTCCATTATCAAGATTATTGCCCCTGGTCATACCTTTTGGAATATCTATTGATATTCTAGTTAATATTTTCACCTCAAGGTGCATCCTAATGAATATATAAGCTTGCATTCTCAACTGCAATTATTGAAAAAAAAATTCATAACACTGGATGTTTTCTGTGTACAAAGTTTTTTATAAACTTTACTCAATTAAACGTTAAGTTTTAAGAATTTTCATCATAGCAAACATGCCCCAACATAGTCTTTATTTTCCGTCTTCCCTCAGCCCTGCAGCTCACTCAAAGATGGATCGGTGCACAGAGAGGTGAGCACCCTGGGAGCCCTGTACTTACCTACCCCCACCTTCACTGCATACCTCCAAAGCGTCTATTCAGTGAAGACAGAATGAGAGGGTGCATGCCAGCAGCTCCCAGAGCGCTGGTCATGGCCCCTTTAGTGATGAAAAACGGGGGTGTGACTAGCAATTGCAGCAGTGTCGTGAGGCCACGCCCCTTTTGGGTGCGCGCAGGAGTCCCGCTTCTTCAGCCAAGAATGTTGAGAGGTATGCTCACTGTGTGTGACCTTCTGTACACCGTACCTGTGTGTGTGTACGTGTGTTACCCCTACTACCTCCCCCCTCACCCCTAGTGTGTGACTCCCTGTACCCTCCTTCCCCTGTGTGTGTGTGTTACACACCTTGTAACCCCCCATGTTTGATACCCTGTACCCCGCTATCTCTGTTTGTATGACACCCTGTACACCCCTTTCCCTGTGTGTGACACACTGTACCCCCTACCCTTTCCTGTATGTGACACACCATACATCACTTGCCCGTGTGTATGAGACACCCTGTGCACCCCCTCACCCATGTATGATACAGTGTACACCCCCTACCCCTGTGTGTGTGTGACATCCTGTAACCTCTCCGTGTTTGACACACTGTACACCCTATGTGTGTGTGTGTGTGTGTGTGTGTGTGTGTGTGTGTGTGTGTGTGTGTGTGTGTGTGACACCCTGTAACCCCCTCTTCCCCCCCGTGTTTGACAGTGTACACCCTCTACTGCCGTGTTTGTGTGTGTGTGTTTGACACCCTGTACACCCCCACACCTGTGTATGGTGCAGTGAACACCCCCTACGAGTGTGTGTGTGTGTGTGTGTGTGCGCATGTGTGTGTGTGTCACCCTGTAGCCTCCCCGTGTTTCACACACACTGTGCACCCTACTTTCCCCGACGTGTTTGACAGTGTCCATCCCCTATCATTGTGTGTGACACCCTTTACCCCCCTACACCTGTGTGTTTGTGATCCCTTGAAGAAGGGGCCCCTCCAAAACTTTGCTATGGGGACCACAAAGCTCTGGCGGGAATACATACAATTATGCAGAATCTGCTGTTTCTGCAGCAGGATACACTGTGTTCCACAGGGAAAACATCGGGTGTAGAGTGGATCTTGATCCAGAGGCACCAATAGTTTAAAGCTTTAGGCTGTCCCAGGATGCACTGTAACCTCTGTAACCCCGCCTCTAGGCACTGTGAGCTCAGTTTTTGCAGTTGGTGCTGCAGCAGCAGGTCACCATAACAGGTGGTCTGCACTGGGCAGCCCTGAAAAAGCTTTATCTTCAAAACTGGGCTGCCAGTGCTTTATGTCATGGTGACACTTCAGCGCTGCAACTCCATCACCTCCCAAGCGGCGTTGCATACTCCCGCGGCCTGTTCCTGGGTACTTGTGGCGGAGACTCTCCGGCTTTAGGTACATGGTCGCAGATGCTCTCCTGGTTCGCTTGGCTGCTACGGGGAGGAGGTAAGAGGGTCACCCAGATGGGACCTGCCATTAAATCGCATTCCGATTGCATGTCTAGGGAGACGGACTGCGACGCTGGTGTGGACACTGTCACCAAGCAGGTACTCCACTATATACGCCAGGGCATAGGAGTACAGGTCGGGTGTACTAATGCCCCTGTTAATAAGGCTCCATGGTACCGGCGGTGAGGCCCAGCATAGGGGAGTCGGCGCTTGACCTGTAGCCCCTCCCCGGCCCAGGGCGACAACAACTGCAGATTTTCTGGCCCTGGAGCTTCCTCACATTCTCACTCACTCCCTGACTGAGACGCTGGGCACCATCTTAGGTATAGCTGCGGTTGGTCTCCGGGACTGCAGGGCAAGGTCTCCCTCGTAAAGCCGCCTGTATACAGCGCTGTGACTTTACAAACACTTGAGTATTCTACATGTCTTTATACAGACAGCGTTAGTTAAGAAAAAGTGTACCTATTACAGAATATATTGTACGAGTATTCTGATATATACCTCCAGTCTAGGACCGCGCTGTGTTTATATGTCGATAAAGTAATGATCACTAAAACTACTATTTCTCTACATCCTATATATATTTATTCCGGAGATCAATGGAATCGGTGATCTGGCCAATCATAGTGAACTAGGCGGTTCACAACCCTACAGAAGCCGGGACGAGGCGGGACTAAGAACTTATTATACTAAAAGGACACATCCATAGACAACACGTCGACTTCCGGCAGAAGTGACATCGTCTTGCGGGCCAATATGCGGTCCACGGGAGGATCGCCATAGCAACAATACAACTTGCATCAGACGCGAACGGACTTCCGGTTCCGGGAGAAAGAGGATGACACAACTGTATCTAAAGACTGTCCATGGCACATGCGCATCCCATATGAGTATGATACCGGAAGTGGGGCAGAAACGTCTCACTCCGGCACTAGAAGTACACGTGTGCACTGCACATGTGCAGTAAGGACTTGGTGACACCGGAAGTGTGGCGGAAGTGCCGCAATCCGGCTGTAACACACGATTTCTCTATATATTAATTTATTATTATTGTTTATTCTTAAAATATGAATGTATCTGTACAATTCACTTGATTTGCACTGTCCCCCATTTAATAAGGCATAATCTAACATATATTCCTAACTAAAAGTCATTAACCAGCCCTGTAACAGGAAGTGACATCATTAATCACAGCCTGATTATAGAGGGTATATATAGAGACCCGATCCCAGCACATCAGTACCCCTTGAAGAAGTCATCAGGACGAAACGCGTTGGGCTCTCCCTCTGTGACCCTCTACACACTAAGTTAAGACTCTCCTTGATTCTTATTTATTATAATTTCAGCATTTTTGTTAGTCATTTTTTATTATTGCTTTTACTAGTTTTAGGCTAAAGTTTTTGGTCTTAGAACTCTGCGGGGGTGTTTTTAACAGAACACAACCTCTCCCCCATATATATATAGATATTTTTAGTCAATTTTACCTTCTTACTAATTATATTATATTTTACCTGTACCAAATAAATTTGTATATTTTATTTTATTATATACATGGTTTGATATATTTTTTACACCAGTGGTCGCCGATACCCTTATACCATTTTTCTCATAAACAATCACAACAGTAACTCACCACTACTGTGTACTTAAGGGACGGCAGACGCCCAGAATTATTGGGAGTGTTTTTTAGTTGGCTGTATTTTGTAACACTTGTGGCGCTTGCACATTCCCTATTCTACATTTTGAACGGTTTACCTGTGCAGCAGCAGCCTAGTGTTTCTGTACGCCAACACCCCACCATGTTTAATAGTGATCGCAACAGTAGAAGGATTGACCTGTGCAAAAAAATATTTAATGAGAACATTAACACCACAAATGCAGCTCCAGTCTGTGACCTAGATGATCTTTTTTGGGGAATGGAGAGACTGTTGACCAAAGAACTGAAAGCGTGGTGGGACATCAAGGGACTCGAACACTATATTACAGTTAACAGAGTCCCGAGAGGTTTGAGATTACTCAAACAACCCACATTGGGCAATACCAGTCCAGATTTTGTAGAGAAATGGGATCAGACATTACACACATGCTCCATAAACCTCATGAAGTTACTTATTGAGGAAAAAAAGAAAAATTTGGTGTCGCTAGAAGTTGACATAAAAAGTAAGGAGAGTGAAATGGATCCCTTCAAAGACAAGGAGGACTACAAAGTCAACGAAAAAGTCCTAACGAAGAAACTTGAACGTATAGAAGAAGAAGTGATCAGAGGGAAAGAAAAGAAATTTGTGCGGGACAAAAATGACTATGACCAGGGCAGAACGAAGAACTGGGGACGGTTCAGAGTACAGGATACAAGACAGAATAATGATAGAACATATTGGAAGACAGTACCAGGCAAAGTGAAAACTCCGAGGACCAACATTACTCCAAAAGATCCACGTATGAAGACCAGTAACAGATTCACAGCATTACAAAGACTCGGATCAGATACGGATCATTTTTTATCTTCAGAAACAGGGGCCCGCCCCAAAGACAACACAAGATTCCATCTGAAAGAAGACATTCGCCATGCAACCCCTCTGAAAAGACAATTCATAGAAGAAGAGGCAAACGGGGCGGCAGGAGAGAGAGACCTCAAAAGGAGAAATCTCCGATAAAAGATCCAGTAGAAAATGGTATATTCAACCTATCCAAACACATCTTGACCAAACCTGAAATTTCTCTCCTTAGTAAAGGACTGTCGTTTGCACCAACAAGTGGTATGAACAAATTTGAAACCTACATTGATCTCAATAAATTTGTGAGAAAACTGACACTGAAGAGACACTTCGCCAGGAAAGAAAATGCAACAATATCCAACTATGAGAACTGTTCGAAATGAGGACTAAAACCAGTGTCGAAATACTACCCCTTGGAATCAAGAAGTAGTAGTATTGATATCTTTTATGATTTAGTCAAAAAGGACCTGTGTGAACAAGAGATGAAACCAGTGGTGGAAAAGAATTTGAATAATAAAGAATGTGAAGCATTGAAGAAACTCCAATCCGATAAAGAAATAATTTTGAAACCGGCTGACAAAGGGGGGGGGGGGTTAGTACTCATGGACCGAGAGAATTATGTAAATGAGGCTAAGAGACTTCTGGGGGACAGTAAATCCTACCGTACTCTACCGAGTGACCCAAAAGATATGTTTGTGGAAGAACTCAGGTACCTACTTCTAAAAGGCCTCAGAAACGAAATAATTAATAAGGATGAGTACCAGTTTTTAATGCGCTCTAACCCCATCACCCCCGTATTTTACTTCTTACCTAAGATCCATAAGTCACTTATTAACCCACCAGGACGTCCAATAGTAGCAGGTATCGATTCCCTCACATCAGGATTGTCAGAATATGCGGATATATTTTTGAGCAAGTATGTGAAAGAACTGCCATCTTATCTAAAAGACACTACTGCAGTACTCAATCTAATGAAGGATATTGAATGGAAGGAGGATTATCAATGGGTAACGATCGACGTACAATCGTTATATACGTGTATTGAACACTCTAAAGGTATTGAAGCATGTAAAAAGTTCCTGGAAAAAGACTCATCTATCTCACCCCAACACAGAGAATTCCTATGTGACACCATGCAGTTCATTTTAAGCCATAATTATTTTAAATTTTTGGACTGTTACTACCTCCAAAGTTGCGGCACAGCGATGGGAACAACGTTTGCACCCAGCTTTGCAAATCTTTTTATGGGGGACTGGGAGAACTTTTTTATATATGGCCAACACCGCTTTAAGGAGCACATAATCTTTTATAGGAGATACATTGACGACATTTTAATTATTTGGGATGGGTCGACGGATCTTTTTAATCAATTTTTTAGCTTCTTAAGTCAGAATGACCAAAATCTTACCTTCACCTCCTCTATCAATACCAGCAGCATTGAGTTCCTCGACCTTACATTAATGGGAAAAGAAGGAAGAGTCACAACCACGAATTTTATAAAGAAAGTCGACCAGAATAGTTACTTACATTACTGGAGCAATCACCTGAAAAAATGGAAAAAGAATATTCCATATTCACAATTCCACAGAATCAAAAAAAATTGTAGCGAATTAAAAGACTGTGAAGAACAAATGGGAATTTTTAAGTCCAGATTTGAGGAGAAAGAGTATCCGGCAACAGTCATCGAAGAAGCAATCACGAGAACCAGGGCATTGGAAAGAGATAATCTGCTTGAATATAGAGTGAAAGACCAGAAGGGAGAAAGAGTCTCCTTCATTACCACCTACAACAGACACGAGAACGTGATTAAGAAATCTCTTAATGACCATTGGAAAATCCTGCTAATGGACCCAGTTCTCAAAGAGATTTTACCCCCACACCCGGATATTCTCTACAAGAAATCTAGGAATTTAAAGGACATTCTGGCACCAAGCATGCTCAAATGATCAACGGCGGAGAATAGCTCAATGCCAAGGTGTGTTGGATCTTACAAATGTGGCAGGTGTAATATCTGCAGATATCTTCATCCCAATAGAAGAACATTCAGTGATGTCGGTAATAACAAAGAGTACAAGATCAAGGACTTTATTAATTGTAACAGCTCGTCAGTTATCTACCTTCTGGAGTGCACCTGCGGCAAGAAGTACGTCGGCAAAACCAAAAGAACGTTGAAATTAAGGATCCAGGAACATGTACGTAACATCAAAAACAAAGTGGACAATCATACTATACCGAGACATTTTATGGCAGAACACAGCTCGAACCCGGATGAACTCACCTTTAAAGCAATAGAGGTGGTGAAACTAGGAGAAAGGGGTGGAGATCTAGCCACCAAGCTATCCCAACGAGAAATGTTCTGGATTTTCCACCTGAGAACCATGCATCCATTGGGACTTAACGAGAACTATGAGATTGCACCATTTCTGTGAAGGTCCCCCCCCCCTTTTTTACTTTAATACTTTTTTACATTTCTCCTCCTTCCCCCTGTTTAATCACAACACTGTAAATAGATTATATCACTGTTAATTAGCACATCACTAATAAAAATATATTAATTAAACATATGGCAGTTTGGGTTTTCCTGCTGGATGAATACAGTCATTCCACACTGGAAAAGCCCAACCTCGTCCGATCTTGGAAGCAAAACAGTGTTGGGCCGGACCAGTACCAGGGGAGGTGACTACCTGGGAAGATCCGGTACTGTATAAGAAGAGCGAAAGGGAAACAAGGTATCTACCATATGCAAATTTTACACTCACACAAGTATGGCTTGCATCTTGGTTTCCACTGTAATATTAGATCATTAGTATATCACACATGTTTTAATATCAAATGGATCTAATCACTGTAACTTTATAGACCACTGGCTCACTTAATTTATTGTATATTAATAATGCGATCACTTTAACAAATCACACGGGAATAAAATCATTATTTGTATATATTATATATTTTATATAATCAAACACGTTTCTCACGTACACCACTTTAGCACAAGCACTTTCTCATAATAATGACCAGATCTATTATCAGCAATAAATTAAATTAATATTTTTTGCTGTATTTTACATACAAATATATATATTAATATAAGGTCGCTCCATGCATATTCTCTGAAAATTTAATGTCGATAAAGTAATGATCACTAAAACTACTATTTCTCTACATCCTATATATATTTATTCCGGAGATCAATGGAATCGGTGATCTGGCCAATCATAGTGAACTAGGCGGTTCACAACCCTACAGAAGCCGGGACGAGGCGGGACTAAGAACTTATTATACTAAAAGGACACATCCATAGACAACACGTCGACTTCCGGCAGAAGTGACATCGTCTTGCGGGCCAATATGCGGTCCACGGGAGGATTGCCATAGCAACAATACAACTTGCATCAGACGCGAACGGACTTCCGGTTCCGGGAGAAAGAGGATGACACAACTGTATCTAAAGACTGTCCATGGCACATGCGAATCCCATATGAGTATGATACCGGAAGTGGGGCAGAAACGTCTCACTCCGGCACTAGAAGTACACGTGTGCACTGCACATGCGCAGTAAGGACTTGGTGACACCGGAAGTGTGGCGGAAGTGCCGCAATCCGGCTGTAACACACGATTTCTCTATATATTAATTTATTATTATTGTTTATTCTTAAAATATGAATGTATCTGTACAATTCACTTGATTTGCACTGTCCCCCATTTAATAAGGCACAATCTAACATATATTCCTAACTAAAAGTCATTAACCAGCCCTGTAACAGGAAGTGACATCATTAATCACAGCCTGATTATAGAGGGTATATATAGAGACCCGATCCCAGCACATCAGTACCCCTTGAAGAAGTCATCAGGACGAAACGTGTTGGGCTCTCCCTCTGTGACCCTCTACACACTAAGTTAAGACTCTCCTTGATTCTTATTTATTATAATTTCAGCATTTTGTTAGTCATTTTTTATTATTGCTTTTACTAGTTTTAGGCTAAAGTTTTTGGTCTTAGAACTCTGCGGGGGTGTTTTTAACAGAACACAACCTCTCCCCCATATATATATAGATATTTTTAGTCAATTTTACCTTCTTACTAATTATATTATATTTTACCTGTACCAAATAAATTTGTATATTTTATTTTATTATATACAGGGTTTGATATATTTTTTACACCAGTGGTCGCCGATACCCTTATACCATTTTTCTCATAAACAATCACAACAGTAACTCACCACTACTGTGTACTTAAGGGACGGCAGACGCCCAGAATTATTGGGAGTGTTTTTTAGTTGGCTGTATTTTGTAACACTTGTGGCGCTTGCACATTCCCTATTCTATATATATATATATATATATATATATATATATATATATATATATATATATATAAATTCAGTACAGTTTTATTGTAATATAATAATTATCTGCATTGCTAATGTGACTGTGTGTGCCTGTATCTGCTCTGAGGTTTCACTTTCAGTGTTTCCCAGAAATCTATCACTATACTCTGTACCCTAAGGGACTAGGTGCATCAGGGTCGTTTATATAGTGCGTCACAGTATTTACCTATTACGTGTATTCTACTGTGTATTCAGTCACATAATACCGGTTTATTTGCAGGTGTTTTGTACTGGGGAATCAGTCACATACTATTGGATTTATTCGCAGGTATTATACTCTGTCTGACTTCATTGTACTAAACCGCTCTGTGTTGCATTTGTGTACAATGTCTAACAGAAAGGGCAGTAAGTCTGTGGATGCTCCTGCATCATGCGCCAAGGATTTACCAGAGGGGGAAGCTGTGCACGATGGTCTGTGTGCTCTGTGACATACACTCCCTAGTCAGTCCGCGGCTCCTGTAACCAATCAAGAGCCACCCTGGGCCGCTTTCTCAAACCTACTGGGTACTCTAGTGGAATAGCTAAGGCCCCTATCGGACCACCTGTACCATTACTGCCTCAAATAGTCCCTATGGTCAGACAAAAATCTACCCTAGGTCAATCCCGTGTCTCTGGGTCATCTAACCGGGCTGCTTCCTCCTCACAATCCACAAATCTCTCAGATGTTTCATCTGAAGAGGAGGGGGAACATACTGTCTTGTCAGACACTGAATCAGGCGTTTCTGATGAGGATTCTATATTGCAAGTTGACGTCCCTGCTCTAGTGGTTGCTATTAAGCAAATCCTACAAATCACTGATGATGAGGATTCCACTACTGTCACCAAGAAAGCTGACATGTTTAAACGGCAGAAGGTGGCTAAAAATCTATTACCCCATTCTGACCATTTGGTAGACATCAGGCAGGAACCCTGGTCTAATCCAGGGAAGAAATCCCCTCTCTTCAAACGGGCCTTAGTTCACTAACCTCTCCCGGCAGAGTTATGTAACAAGCTGGAAAATTCACCGCAGGTGGATTCAAATGTCACCCGCCTAGTGGTGGCATCCACTCTGCCTGTCACCACTGTCACTTTACTGAAAGAACCGACAGATAAGCGTGTGGAGGGATGCCTGAAATCTATTTACTCCCTGACAGGTGCTGTACATAGACCCACTATTGCTGCCTCCTGGGCTGCTAAAGGTATTAAAGCATGGGTTCAGGCATTAGAGGAAGAGTTGCCCGAGGATATATCTGACAATGCCAGACAATACCTGTCTCACATCACCATCGCCTCTTCTTATATAAGAGGCGTCCTCTGAGGCGGGTGTGTTAGCGGCCAAGGCGTCGACTACGTCTGTCCTGGCTCACTGCATTCTGTGGATGAAGTCATGGAAGGTGGACCTGGACTCCAAAAAGACCTTGGAGGTACTCCCTTCTAAGAGAGACATCTTGTTTGGAGAAGACCTAAATAAAATCATGTCTGAACTGGCGGCTGCTATGACTGCCTTTCTCACAAATACTAATCCTTCTGTACAGAAAGCAAAAGGTATCCCTTTTCGTTCCTTTTGACCTCAAGGGAAAGCAAAAGGTCAGGCATACCCGAGGCAATCCCGTGCTTCCAAAACCACTAAGCCCAAGGCAAAATAGTCCTGGGCGTCAGCCTGCTTCTTACAAGACAAGCCAGCTGCATGACGGGGCGGGCCTCCCCCGGGGGACCCCAGGGTGGGAGGCCGACTTCTGCAGTTCACCCAGGTCTGGTTAAAGACCACTTCAGATGCATGGGTATGAGACGTTGTCACTTACGGGTACGCAGTCTCTTTCAAGAGACGTCCTCCTCACCAGCCACGGTCATCCCTTTGGATCCACTAAAGGCGCAAACTCTGCAGCAGGTTGTGAGTTCCCTCCTGGATACAGGAGTGGTAGTGCCGATACCTTTGTCCCAAAGGGGCAGTGGTTACTACTCAACCCTGTTTCTAGTCCCAAAACCCAGTGAGTCATTCCGGCCTATACTCAACCTCAAATCACTAAACAAGTTTGTGAGAGTGTCCAAGTTCCGTATGGAGATGCTGCACTTAGTTGTGCTGGTGATGGAACCCAGGGACTATATGGAATCCCTGGATATTCAGAATGCGTACCTGCATATACCTATTGCCAAGTCCCATCAGCAGTATCTGTGGTTTGCTATTGGCAACCTACACTATCAGTTCTAGGCTCTGCCATTTGGACTGGCTACAGCTCCTCGGATCTTCACCAAGGTCATGGCCATAATGACGGCACATCTCCGTCGCCAGGGAGTCAGGATCCTGCCGTATCTGGACGACTTGCTGATCCTGGCAAACTCCCACGATGTGGTCCTCAGTCATTTACAACTGACAGTAAGCTTCCTACAAGCCCACATGTGGCTTATCAATTGAAAGAAATCCTCCCTGGTCCCAGCTCAGAGAATGGTGCACCTGGGCGCACTACTTGACACATACAGTCAACGTTTGTTCCTATCTCCGGAGAAACTCCAGAAGCTTCAGGACAGGATAAGATGCTTCCTCTGTCACCCCAGAGTGTCGATACACTTGGCGATGCAAGTACTTGGCCTGGTGTCGGCATTCGCCATGGTAGAGTACGCTCAAATTTATTCCCGCCCTCTGCAGATGTTAATCCTTTCCAAGTGGGATGGCCTAACTCATCAGATCAGATCTCACATGATTACCTTGACTCCGGAGGTTCGTCATTCGCTGAGCTGGTGGCTCAGGACCAGCAATTGAGCAGGGGCCATCCCTTCTGGATCCCCAACTGGGTCCTGCTGACGATGGATGCTAGTCTGCGGGGATGGGGTGCAGTGTTGGAGCAAGACTCTTTCCAGGGTCGTTGGACCAAGGAGGAGTCCCTCCTCCCAATGAACATTTTGGAACTGTGGGCGGTGTTCAATGCATTACCTTTTGCCCTGCCTGTGGTACAGAACAGGCCTGTTCAAGTACAGTCAGACGACACCACCACGGTGGCATACATCAACCATCAAGGCAGCACCCGAAGTTGCATGGCAATGTTGGAACTGTCAAAAATCCTTCAATGGGCAGAATGCCATCTACCAGCAATATCGGCAGTGTTCATTCTGGGGGTCCTAAACTGGAAAGCAGACTTCTTCAGTCACCAGAACGTACACGCCAGAGAGTGAAGTCTTCATCTGGAAGTCTTTCAACTCCTAGTGGACACGTGAGGCATACCAGATGTAGACCTGATGACATCTCGACACAATCACAAAGTTCCGGTCTTCGGATCAAGGACCAGGGATCCTCAAGCAGCGTTCGTGAATGCACTAGCCACTCCATGAAACTTTCGGCTGCCTTACGTGTTCCCTCCAGTGTCACTCCTGCCCAGGGTTCTGCGGAAGTTCAAGCAAGAAGGAGTAATACTACTTCTAGTCGCTCCAGCGTGGAATTCTTACTTCACCTGGTGTGCTGATAAGAACTATGGGAATCATTCTGACCCGTTCGCTCGCTGCTTTTTGTCGCAGCTGAGCGAACGGGTCCCTACTGTGCATGCTAGACGGCTGAAGGCCGTAGCTGGGCTGCGATCGCCGCTACCTGATTGACAGGCAGAGATGGTCGCTGGGCGAGAGGGGCGGAACGGCGGCGTTTGGCCGCCAAGTCTAAAGCTGCGCTGGTCGGGAGCTACTCTTGAAGTGCAAAGGCATCGCTGCTGTGCGATGCCTTTGCACTTCTGCAGGGGGGGGGGGGCGGCATTGGCATGCGGGGCAGACTATCCCTGTACTGGGCGTCCCCCCGCATATCAGTGTGAATGATCGTAGCTGTGCTAAATTTAGCACAGCTACGATCAACTCGGAATGACCCCCTATGATGCTTACAGATTCAAAACATCCAGAATCCTGGCTTTCATGCAATAAGGCCTGGACTTAGGCCTTCATCTGGCCTCCCTCAAGATATATCTGCCTTGTCGGTGTGGTTTCAGAGAAAAATTGCGTCTATACCTGACGTTCATACATTCAATCAGGGTGTGTTACGGATTCAGCCTCCCTGTGTCCCTTCTGTGGCTCCATTAGATCTGTCTGTTGTCCTGAATGCCCTGCAAGAGTCTCCATTTGAACCTCTTGAGTCAGTGGCCCTTAAATGGCTCACAGCCAAGGACCTGTTTCTGCTGGCTATTGCCTCTGCTAGAAGGGTGTCGGACTTAGGCACTATGGCCCTCATTCCGAGTTGTTCGCTCGCTAGCCGCTTTTCGCAGCAGTGCACACACTAAGCCGCTGCCCTCTGGGAGTGAATCTTAGCTTAGCTGAATTGGAAACGAAGTATTCGCAATATTGCGAAAAGATTTTTCTTTGCAGTTTCTGAGTAGCTCGAGACTTACTCTTCCAGTGCGATCAGTTCAGTGCTTGTCGTTCCTGGTTTGCCGTCACAAACACACCCAGCGTTCGCCCAGACACTCCCCCGTTTCTCCAGCCACTCCCGCGTTTTTCCCAGAAACGGCAGCGTTTTTTCACACACACCCATAAAACGGCCAGTTTCCGCCCAGAAACACCCACTTCCTGTCAATCACACTACGATCACCAGAACGATGAAAAAACCTCGTAATGCCGTGAGTAAAATACCTAACTTCTTAGCAAATTTACTTGGCGCAGCCGCAGTGCGAACATTGCGCATGCGCAGTTAGCGGAAAATCGCACTGATGCGAAGGAAAATAACGAGCGAACAATTCGGAATGAGGGCCTTTGTGCTGTCATTCACCCTTTCTAATATTCCATCGTGACCAGGCAGTCCTTAGAACTCGCCCAGGTTACTTACCTAAAGTGGTCTCATTTTTTCACCTTAACCAAGAGATTGTGGTTCCGGCCTTTATCTCTCCTGACATGTCCCACAAAGAATGGTCTTTGGATGTGGTAAGGGCTCTCTGTATATATTTTGAGAGGACTGCCTCTATCAGGAGGTCAGATACCCTTTTTGTACTGTTTGGTTTCCACAAACCGAGTAGAATGGGCTTTACTAGCAGCAGGAGCTGGGAGTCCAGCCTGTGAATAAGCAAACCTTGGCCAGATGGATTAGAATGGTGATTGCATAAGCTTATGCGCAGGCTAGACTCCCAGCTCCTGCTGCTATTAAAGCCCATTCTACTCGGTCTGTTGGACCTTCTTGGGCGGCCCGCCGCGGCGCATCCACAGAACAATTGTGCAAGGCGGCTACGTGGTCCTCAGTGAACACGTTCATTAGGTTCTATGCCTTTGATACTTCCGCCTCACAGGATGCTTCCTTTGGACGCGGGGTTCTCATACCCGCTAAGGCGCGTCCCCTCCCTTGAGGAACTGCTTTAGGACATCACCCGATAACACAGTGTTTCCTGCTACAGAAAAGGAGAGTTATGGTAGACTTACCATGGTTAACATGCTTTCTGCGTCTTACATTGGGTTCCACAGTGCGGCCACCCTGACGCACCTAGCTTCTATGGGTTTGTATGGCATTAGCCTCTGGTCCCTTCTCCTGTTCTGTTGTGAACAAGCCTGAAGATTGAAGAAGACAGTGCTGTCTCCGTCTCAACAATAACACATTTGGCTCATCGGGGGGGGGGGGGTTTCCAGGTACTCGGAAACCACCCCTGCGTGCGCCACTGCTGTCTCCGTCTCAGCAAAAGCTGCGATTGCAACCGCTACCGCGGACCTCCTGCAGCACCAGCAGAGAGCTACAGTATGTAGCTCTCTGCATAGTGAAAGTCCGGAAGGGGGCTGCTGGCTGTGGAAGCTCAGCCACAGCAGCTCCCTCCGTCCCTCCCTCCCTCGTCACAGAACTGCTCCAAGTCCCTGGTGGTATGTACAGTATACCACCATTTATTTATATTTCAGTGTATTAGGTGATATATATGTGTATATGTAGAGATAGATGTATATATATATATATGTGTGTGTGTGTGTGTGTGTGTGTGTGTGTGTGTATGTATGTATATACAGTGTGTGTGTATTTATGTATGTA
This sequence comes from Pseudophryne corroboree, assembly GCF_028390025.1. NCBI lineage: Eukaryota > Metazoa > Chordata > Amphibia > Anura > Myobatrachidae > Pseudophryne > Pseudophryne corroboree. Next base: position 564,885,984 of record NC_086447.1, on the reverse strand, counting down.
CATTTATTTATGTGTATTTATATATATATATATATATATATTAACACTGTAAGGGAACAAGGTGCCATTTCGTGGGGTAAATGGCAGCTATGCAGCAGCTTAGGAATCACACAAGTCCAGTGTGTGGTGTAACTGGCCACGACCAGTTTTATTAAACAGAAAACAAAACAAACATCAAAAGAAAATACCTTGCCTGTCTGGCACTAACTAAACATAAGACATTCCTAACTGTCTCTAAACAAAAATACAGAGTTTTCCAACCAACACTGTATGGCTCACTTGTGTAAGGAAGCGTATTTCTCTCACAGAGATCCTGCAGTCTTCCCAGGCAGTCTGCACACACTAATCAGGCTAGCAGCCCTATAACCCACTTACACAGCTGAAACCCTGATTAGCCCTCTGTGAGGACAAAGACCCAAACTGGGCCCAAAGTCTGGAACTTGCCCTATCTCTCTTTCAGGGCCCTTATCCAGCTTTTCCAATAAACTGAAAAGGTTCTGACAAAACAAAATATTTTCCTAATACATGTAAGACAAGAACCTGGGACAAACATACCTGCCATCAAACACTATTCCAGTGTTCTTGTCACAATATATATATATATATATATATATATATATATATATATATATACATACATACATACATATACACTGCTCAAAAAAAATAAAGGGAACACTAAAATAACACATCCTAGATATGAATGAATGAAATATTCTTATTAAATACTTTGTTCTTTACATAGTTGAATGTGCTGGCAACAAAATCACACAAAAATTCTCAATGGAAATCAAATTTATTAACCCATGGAGGTCTGGATTTGGAGTCACACTCAAAATTAAAGTGGAAAAACACACTACAGGCTGATCCAACTTTGATGTAATGTCCTTAGAACAAGTCAAAATGAGGCTCAGTAGTGTGTGTGGCCTCCACGTGCCTGTATGACCTCCCTACAACCCACACAAGTGGCTCAGGTAGTGCAGCTCATCCAGGATGGCACATCAATGCGAGCTGTGGCAAGAAGGTTTGCTGTGTCTGTCAGCATAGTGTCCAGAGCATGGAGGCGCTACCAGGAGACAGGCCAGTACATCAGGAGACGTGGAGGAGGCCATAGGAGGGCAACAACCCAGCAGCAGGACCACTACCTCCGCCTTTGTGCAAGGAGGAACAGTAGGAACACTGCCAGAGCCCTGCAAAATGATCTCCAGCAAGCCACAAATGTGCATGTGTCTACTCAAACGATCAGAAACAAACTCCATGAGGGTGGTATGAGGGCCCAACATCCACAGGTGGGTGTTGTGCTTACAGCCCAACACCATCCAGGACGTTTGGCATTTGCCAGAGAACACCAAGATTGGCAAATTCGCCACTGGCGCCCTGTGCTCTTCACAGATGAAAGCAGGTTCTCACTGAGCACGTGACAGACGTGACAGAGTCTGGAGACGCCAAGGAGAACGTTCTGCTGCCTGCAACATCCTCCAGCATGACCGGTTTGGCAGTGGGTCAGTAATGGTGTGGGGTGGCATTTCTTTGGGGTGCCACACAGCCTTCCATGAGCTCGCCAGAGGTATCCTGACTTTCATTAGGTACCGAGATGAGATCCTCAGACCCCTTGTGAGACCATATGCTGGTGCGGTTGGCCCTGGGTTCCTCCTAATGCAAGACAATGCTAGACCTCATGTGGCAGGAGTGTGTCAGCAGTTCCTGCAAGATGAAGGCATTATTGCTATGGACTGGCCCACCCGTTCCCCAAACCTGAATCCAATTGAGCACATCTGGGACATCATGTCTCGCTCCATCCACCAGCGCCACGTTGCACCACAGACTGTCCAGGAGTTGGCAGATGCTTTAGTCCAGGTCTGGGAGGAGATCCCTCAGGAGACCATTCGCCACCTCATCAGGAGCATGCCCAGGCGTTGTAGGGAGGTCATACAGGAACATGGAGGCCACACACACTACTGAGCCTCATTTTGACTTGTTTTAAGGACATTACATCAAAGTTGGATCAACCTGTAGTGTGTTTTTCCACTTTAATTTTGAGTGTGACTCCAAATCCAGACCTCCATGGGTTAATAAATTTGATTTCCATTGATAATTTTTGTGTGATTTTGTTGTCAGCACATTCAACTATGTAAAGAACAAAGTATTTAATATGAATATTTCATTCATTCAGATCTAGGATGTGTTATTTTAGTGTTCCCTTTATTTTTTTGAGCAGTGTATATATGTATGTACTGTATGTGCATTTATTTATGTGTGTATATATATATATATATATATATATATATATAAAAATACACACACACATACACACACATATATGTATATATAAATACACATAAATAAATGCACATACATACATACATATATACACACACACCGTGTGTATATGTATATATATATATATATATATATATATATATATATATATATATATATATATACACATATACATATAGACAACGAAAAAACTGCGGCACTCCCCGGCTTGCTTTTCCGCTCCTTCACAGCGGGATGGAAGACGCCTATTTAGGTGAGTTGTCAGTACACACACTGTTTGTCTGTTTTATATGTTGTGCTTGAAAACGGTGCTGTAGGGGCACCGAAACTTTGCACCTATGCAAGATGATTTTGCTTCACTAAAAACTTTTTAAAAAGCAAGTCTGGGAGTGGCGCGGTTTTTACGTGGTTAGCATCTGTACCCACACTGAAGGCACCCAAACACAAACATTATCCAGCGCAGAGTGCTAGATCGATTTTTGTTTTTATATATATATATATATATATATATATATATACACACAGTATATTATAATTATACACGCATACACACCCATGGAAACCCCCCTGAATAAATCCTGCATTTGCCCCTGGAGCCAGACAATGCAGGTATGCTCAGGGCCTTATAACAAATTGCAGACGGTAGTAGCAGCGGTGGCTGCAGCCCACAGTGTTACCCACGTAGTGCTCCAGGGGGCTGCTATGCACATATAAACACATACATATGAAGATATATGTAATATGTGCTGGCAGTGTATCCCACAGCCACAGTGTAGAACCCAGGACTCGGCATTAGGCTTCATTTTCCTACGTCTGCCCCCCAGACTCCTGAAAAACTAGCCAATGAGAGTCTGAGGGCAGGCTTAGGAGAATGAAGCCTAATACAGTGTATATACAGTGCTGCTACCGATCCGGAGACACTGCCAGCATGTACATCTTCACATGTATGTTTATATGTGCTTAGCGCCCTCCTCCCCCTGCACTAGGAAGTCGGTGCTGTAGCGCTCTCCATATTGACTATACATCTCTTGACCACAACATGAATGTTCGCCATGGTCAATTGACTGCTGATGATGGGGTCCCGGCTTTAGGTGGTAACCATACCCCCCTTTATTTCACTTCCCGTTAAAAACTATACCTTTCTGTATATTTTGGAATGACTTCTAGCTTGTTTTCTTTTGGGCCAAGCTGCCATTAATATGCTCAGTGCTTTCGATTCATTCTGTTATGTGTGGCCTTTGTCATCTATGGTCATTCTATATTTTTATGTTAGCTGCTGGTGGCAATGCAGATTAACAGATGTCAGAATACAGCAGAAAGTTCTTGGAATTAATAATACAGGAGGTCACGATGTCTGAAGATTGATGGCAGAAAGTTCTTTGGATACTCTGAAGTCTGGAACCAAGACACACAGCTGAAACCACTACTAGGAAGGAACTCTGATACTGAGGACCTGACCAGAACAACAAACACAGAGGTACTGACTTAATGAACTGGCAAGAAAAGCACTGTAAAAAACATATTTATCAGTGATTCACAAGTGTAATACACAGCGGCTATTGTGGGTAATCGCAGACTGTAGGATCAAAGATGGGCCAAGGAACTAGCCAAGTAGGAATGTGCTAGACAGGCACCACAAGCAGAGCAAGCCCACTGGCAGGAGAGTGGTACTTCTGTGGATTGTGACAGTAAGTAACAATTATAGGAACACTAACCTGAATGTTTTATAAGTAGTTGATGCAGAGGTGATGCAGAGGTAATATTAGGAGAATTCTGGATGAGATTTTCAACTACATTTACGTATATGGCTTTTCTCTTATGTCCTAGAGCAGTGATTTTCAACCTTTTTTTACTCGCGGCACACCGAACAATATTTTAAAATTGCCAAGGCACACCATCAGTTCCCCACAGAAGAAAAACAAAAGACACACATAAGCCCTCACAGTAAAAAAAAATCCACACATTCGTTGGCCTACACAGAAAAAAACAATCACATTTCTCCCCACATAAATCCTATTGCTCCCCACATGAATTATTCACATTGTTCCCCCCATAAATCCTTATTCTCCACACATAAATCCTATTGTTCTCCACAAGAGAAATAAAATAACAAATATTAGCCCCTACCGGTCAGCTGTCCTCATCCCTGTCCCTCAGTGGCGGGGATTGTTCATAGTGGAGTTCTGCGAATACTGAGCAGCGGGCTGTCGGGCAGGTGTGGATGCGGGTGGGCAAGGAAAGCTGTGTATGCAGGCAGGAACTGGAAAATGTGTATGCAGGCGGATGGGCTGGCTGGGTGGTGAGAAGCGGCGGCCGTGACCTATGATATCACACCGCCGCGTCTTCAAGGCATACGTCCCAGCCGGAGCACGACTGATCCTCTAAGAAGAGCCCGGGCCAACAGTTCACTCTGAAGTGCAGGAAGCTGCTCTGGCTCCGCGGCACACCATGCAACTGGTCGCGGCACACTAGTGTGCCACGGCACACTGGTTGAAAAACCCTGTCCTAGAGGATGCTGGGGTCCTGACTGGACACTGAGTACCAGAGGGGTCTGATCGTTCTCAGTCACAGGGGACCGCTTGCCTTAGCAGCATGCCGCCACCCCCCTTTGCAGAGTTGAACAATCGGTGGCGAGTGAGACACCGACTCCCGTAGCAAGCTGGGGGTCTGTGTGAAGATGGCGGCAACAAAATAGGAGCGCAGTATTAACTGCGCTCCGGGGATGGCTCAGTGGTACATGGTGCGGCGCTGTGAGGGGCGCCCTGAGCCAGCACTATACCCTACACTGGTCCAGAAGCCTGTCGGGGTCCCAGGATCTCAGCCAGCACTAAATCCTCAGGCCAGTATAAGCAGAAGAAGAGCGTGAAGACAGTGCCAATTTGGGGGCGGAGCTTCTCCTCAGAGCAGACCCAGCAGCGTTTTAGTGTAATTTTCCTGCCTGCACAGCGCTGACCAGGAAAGAAGGTCCCTCCACAGCAAATCCAGCTATCTGTAAATGGTACCAGTGGGTTGTAGAAGGGGGGGGGGGGGGAGGCTGCAATACGACTGTGTATCCTATTTAGGTGCACAGTCAGCGCTGACAAGGGGTCTCCCTTTGATAAAAGCGCTGTGTGTGGGTTGGCTCCAATCTCTGTGTCTCTCTTGCCATTCTTAGGGGGGGGAGTGTGTGTGTGTGTGGGGAGGAGGGGATTTGGTGGTATTCTTTAGCTATGTCCAGGGACACTGTGTCATACGTTGTGGAGGAAGTTGAAAATATTGCAGTACACACATCACGTACAAACTACACACAGATGGCCTCCGTGCACGTACTTGTTCTGCCGTGCATGCACATATTTGCAATTTGCGTATGATCGCTCCCGCGGTCCTGCGTATTAGCACGTGGTATGAGTAATTACGGTAGTATTTGTAATCGCATGGAAAAGCTATAAAAACACATTACATATTTAATCCACATAGTGCACAATGTACACATGGTCTACATGCACCACACCAGCGAGTTACACTTGCTTAAAGGGTATAATAACAAAGGGATTCACCTTTACAGGATATGAGGGGACAGAATTAAGTTAGGAGGTGGTGTTTGGTATCAAGCTGTAGGGTATTTTTAGAGTAATATTCCGGTGTTGGTTTGCGGAAGATCGCACGCTCCTGCGAATAGTTATGCGCAGGAATATTAATATCAACTGTATTTACTGTACTCCTGATATTCGGCGGGAACCCAGTGGAGAACATCTGCAAGTGCACCTGGACCAGACATCGCCCACCTATTCAAACCGACCTATGACCTCTCCTGTACTGTAAATGACCATCGCAGTGACCAATAGACAAATAGATTACAGTTTCCATTGTGTTAGGTTTTGGACAAATGTATAAAAAGCGAGCTGCAGGCCCGGTCACACACAATCTCTGAAGATCATCTACCTTGATGATTGAGGACCGGACCGGGAAGCGCAGGCGAACAAACGTATGTACCATTGACTGTAGCCTTTTTCTCTTATTGTATTGTACTATTCTTGTAACCCCCTGCTAGTAAAATAACAGTTGTTGGGTTGGACCCCAACATAATTTTGAAATACAATTTGGTGTCGTGTCCCATTTCCTGCTAAGGTTTAAGGTATATTTCTATCACACGTGTAGCTGCATTGTGCTCTCAGCATGTCCGTGTGTGTGTGTATGCACTGCGTGTACTTTGTACGTCCGTCGCGGCGCGAGTGCGCAAAGTGCGTACAGGGTATGGTCCTTTGTACGCTAACTGTGTAAAAAGTATGTAGGGTGAGGATTACATACAGCGGCCGCAGTGGCTCAAATTTAATTGTATTAAGGTATTGCTTTTTGTCCTGTGAAATAATCAGCATTCACAATTGGGGGCTCGATCCGGTTTTCACACACTCAAGGGCTAGCAGATCATAGCAGACTTTAATCTATCAGCAAAGGGTGGAAATACATCTTTACGTTAAACCTTTTTCTGGTTGCTGGATGTTTTAAAACCCTATTTTGTGTGCTGTTAGATTGCGTCTGCTCTGTGTAGTCTGCAGAGGTGCTGATAGAATCCGGAGGTAAACAGGAAAAAAGCTATTTAAAAAATCTGTGTCATTTTTTGGCGCCAAAAGCGTACACAAAGGGCACTGATACTTTGCATACCCTCTCACATATTGTTGCCACAAGGTATAGATTTTAGATCAGTTTAGATCTGTGTGAAATCGGATACATTTGGTTGCTATATAGATACATTTGAATTAGTGTGTTAAGGGAGTCAGAGGCAGAACTACAGCCAGTGCAACCAGTGCTTTGCACTGGGGCCCGCCACTGTCCAGGGGCCCAAAGCATGTAATGAGTCAGTTTGACTCATTACATGCCGCTGTGTGCTGCGGGTAACCGCTGCCTGCAGCACACAGCCACCCGCAGCACACTGGAGAGGAAAGGAGTGCAGCTACCATGGGGGGGAGGAGGAGTGAGCCACAGCAGCGCTGTGTTATTGGTTGAGGCACTGCTGCTGTCCCTCTGCTTCACCATAGGCTGTCTTCTGACGCTGTGAAGCGCATCCCAGCCATTCACAGTGGCGGAGAACAGCTTATGGTGAAGGACTGGGACAGCAGCAGCAGCGCCTCCACCAATAACACAGCGCTGCTGCTGCTCCCTCCTCCACCTCCTTCCTCCTCCTTCTCTTCTGCCCGGGAATCGGGATCTCTGCCAGAAGCTGCACCGAGGAGCCTGAGCCAGCGGAGACAGTAAGTATAATTCATTCATTCATTCTCTCTTTCTTTCTCCGTAATGTGTAAAAAAGGGAACGCAGTCTGCCGTAATGTGTAAAAAGGGGGAATCTGCCTGCCTTAATGTGTAAAAAGGGGACGCTGTCTGCCGTAATGTGTAAAAAGGGGATGCTGTCTGCCGTAATGTGTAAAAAGGGGACGCTGTCTGCCGTAATGTGTAAAAAGGGGAATCTGTCCGCCATAAGGTGCAAAAGGGTCTCTACCTGGTGTAGTGGTGATACTGTGCGGCGTAATTTGAATAATGGAGACTACTGTGCACCGTTATATGAATTGGTATTATTTTGTGGCCACACCCCTTCCCCACGAAGCCACGCCCCTATGTATTTTTGCACGCACCTACGGCGCGCACTGCCCCTGTTTTGTATGCAGGGCTGGGGCTCCGATGCCGTTTCTTGCACACAGTGCTAAAATGTCTAGTTACGGCACTGTTGCTAGGTATCCATTCCTCTGACCCTGAGCAGGTCCCCCTCACCAGATCCTCTCCAGGGGTGAGGGGTGGACTTGGATGGGATGGGGGGGCCCAAAGCATTTTGTCGCACCTGGGCCCACCGCTCGCTAGTTCCGCCACTGAAGGGAGTAATTATAAAAACACAAATCGCAGTTCTGGCCTGGTTGTAAAGGGTTACACAGAACAAGTGTGGGTTGTGTTTGTGAGCGATTATAGTTTGTATTGCTCACATTTATAGAGATTGTGTTTTTTTTTATTGCGGACGCACGTTTTGTACACGTGGCCCGGACATAGTACATGAGCACGAACGTGGCGTAAAAGGCATGCACGGTCACGTGTTTACGCAAGGTTGCGTAGTAGTGCAGACGCTAAGTACAAATCACACGATAGTTGTTCAATTAAGGTGGGATAGTATACTTTAAATACAAATAGCACAGTACTATCCGATTTCAAAAGCAGATTAGTATAAGACTTCTGTCTAAACTGTACTGCCTCTGGGGTAAAGCTGCCGATCAGAAAGAGTGGGAATTTTCTGTACAGAAAAACACTGTGTATTTGTGTGAGCTGAAAGTAAGAGTGAGTGTATTTGAACCCCGTGAATTCAGGATCCCGTCGTTGGTACACCAAGTAAGTGGAGGCTTGGCGGCATGAGGTGGCTGACTCACGTTAGTATAGATAGTAAAGTACGCAAATCGTGAGGAGATTTGTAGAGGAGCGTAATACGGAATTGTGCATTGTGTAGTATTGAAGTAAAAAGTTTTTTGTTACGCTCCGGCTGAGGATCGCAGCTTGTGAATTCGACTCCAGTGGTCGTAGAGCGGATAGGTAACAAGTACCTATACGCTGTGCGATTGGACCGCGCGTTTGTGAGTGCGATACGTGACGCAACTTGATACACTTGTGCAAACTTTTTGCACAAAACCGTGGTATCATTAGCGCAGTGTAAAGCATACGGAAGCGTGATTTGTGTATAAGTGCATAGGGAGTTTTCGCTGGTCTCTCTCAGGAAAATCTCCAATGGTGGATATTCACTGGAAAAGGTAAGTCACTCCTAAAACTTCCAGTGAATAGAAACCAGTTAGGGCACCTCACTGGGTATGCGGTGGTCACTATTGGAGTGAGTCGTGGTACATCAGCGGAGGAATGGGTGAAAGCGCTCTGAGAACTTTCACTGTCTATTCGTGTCGTGCATTGGGGATTGCGTAAAAGGAAAAAGTCTGCGATGGGATCCAATTGCACAAGCGGTGGACGTATGGTAGCCAGGGTTCAGGTTGAAGAGCCGCGGCCCAAGGGGTCAGCGAGGTTTATTATGTGTAGGAAATATGGTCCACACGCGGAGACTTTTTGTTCTGAATGGGTACGTATGACTGCGGAAGATAGGGTATCATTCCCTAGGATGAGCAGCTTTGAGCCAGAGGTATTACAGAACATAAGGATTAGGATATGTCTGATGAAATCCAGAAAACAAAGGATTAGACATACAGATTATTTAAACTTGTGGCAGCAAGAGGGGGATGTGCAGAGGGAATTGACTCACACAGCAGGTTCCAAACCTCGCGGGAAAGCAATGGCAACCGCACCACCACCACCATATGTTGATGGGGAGAAATTGGCTACAAGCAATGGTGCATTGGTAAAGGATAGGAAAGTAATTAATCCATGTGTTAACCCTAACCCTTGCCAGCTGTATCCCGTTTTAAATTTTCCCCAGGACTGTGAGCAGGAAGATGAGCCCAGCACGATATCGGCACTCTCTATAGCAGTCACCATACAGAATACTCAGGTGGGCATGGCCCAACCACCAAGGGTTGTAGCGATGCCCCCTAGCGGAGGGGTAAGTGTGGTTGTCTCCACAGGTAAGTACGGCACCGTACACTATGCAGAGACAATAACTCCCCGCATTATAGAGTCAAGCCAAAATGATGTAGTTGAATTAAATCCTGTCAGGGTGATTGCAGTTCCCAACGGGAGAACTGACAATCAGGGAGTAACTCCCATCAGGAACATTGCCATGCATTGTACCTGGTCTCGAGCAGAGTTAAGGTCAATTATGTCAGAATTCCCCGGTCCCAGAAAAGATCTAGTCGGATGCCAGAAATTCGTTAGAGAGTTAGGTAACGCCCATGAACCCACAAACAAAGATTGGCGAACAGTGCTACGAGTGTGTCTACCCTCAAATATTGACATCACGAAATTCATAACGGATTGTAAGTTAGATGCAGAAGTACCTCTCACTGATTAATGTAATAAGGAGAACGTAAAGCAAATCAATAAGGAGTGTATTTCCCTACTATTGTTAAATGGAATAAAATTTTTTCCATAAGACAAAAGGAATTTTAAATGGCATCTGAATATTTCCATCGAGCACTGCAGGAAATAGCTAGATACACTGGGATCGAGGATATTAAGAATAATGCACACCACAGGGAGGTAGCTGTTTCTGTGTTAATGGACAGTTTAAAGGAATCACTAAGGACAAGGGTGCAAACCTCTCTACCTAACTGGAGAGGTATCTCGGTGGCTACGTTGAGAGAGTCCGCTATCGAGCACGATCGGAATATCAGTAAACACAGGGAGTCGCAAGGGGATAGGCTGATGACGGTAAGTATACAGGCTCATACAGCAAAACCACATCAGCCAAAACCCCAGACCCCTGATGGTAAGTCACGTGTAATAGTATGCTACAATTGCCAGAAGGAAGGACATTACTCAAGGGAATGTAGGAATAAAGGAACACATAATGTATACAGACCCCCTAGACCAGGATACGAACCACGCTATAACACACATAGTTGGTAACAGGGACCACATAGAGGGGAAACACGGAGGTACCCACCTAGGAGGGACTGGCAGACCTCCGAAAAGTCTCAGTTATCCCCCTCACATATCGTAGCTGCCAATGCGCTGCGGGAAGGTCCCACTACACAATAGAGGTCAGGCCACACCTGTAGTCTACAGACAGTGAAGTTGATTGCTAGCCTTGGAAAGGAACCTGAGGTCATGGTTGATGTAGCTGGTGTACCATTACCTTTTCTTGTAGAGACAGGGGTGGCCAGGTCAGTGTTGAATTCCACATCAGGTGTGAAAACCACGGGAAAAACGATTTCGGCAATGGGAGTAATAGGAACGGTGCAATAATACCCTTTGAGTAGACCTGCAGAGATTACGATAGGGCCCTTGCCAACCAAACATTCTTTCCTGTTGGCAGCATCGGCTCCAACTAATCTACTTGGCAGAGACTTATTGTGTAAAATGAGGTGTGTCATATATTGTACTCCTGAGGGTGTCTTCTTGGATATACCTGAGAACCATGCTCAAGAAGTGCAAGATATACTAGACACCCCTCAGAGGCTAATGTCGCATTCTACTGTTATAGACACGTGTCCATCAAAGGTAGAGGAAATGATCTCGCAAATACCGGGTTCCCTATGGACCAAAGATGGACAGGACACTGGATTGATGGCGAATGTAGCTCCAGTAGCAGTATAAGTAAAAGATGGCAGGATAGCTCCAAAAATCCCTCAATATCCTCTGAAGCCAGAGGTAGAGTTAGGAGTGTACCCCGTCATAGAGCGGCTGCTACAGCAGGGCATAGTAGTCAGGACGTCCAGCACCGCCAATAGCCCAATCTTCCCTGTGAAAAAGAGTCGGGGGAGGGGTTACAGGTTAGTGCAGAATTTAAGGGGGATAAACAAAATAGTTGAGAGCCAATTCCCCATAGTGCCCAATCCAGCTGTCATCCTTATGCAAATTCCCCTACCGCAAAATTCTTCACGGTCATTGATCTCTGCTCCGATTTCTTTTCTGTCCCTCTTCACCCTGACAGCCAATACCTTTTTGCTTTTACGTACAGGGGAGTACAGTACACCTGGACTCATCTCCCCCATGGTTTCATTGACAGCCCAAGTATTTTCTCCCAGGCCTTACATGACTGTTTGCAATGTTTTCAACCTGAGAGTGGGTCAGTGCTAATACAGTATGTTGATAACTTGTTGTTGTGTTCTAACTCACTCGAGTCGTCCTTGAAAGATACTAAACAGCTTCTGTTTCATCTTTCCCAGACAGGACACAAGGTTTCAAAGGAGAAGTTGCAGTTGTGCCGGACCAGGGTTAAATACTTGGGACACTGCTTGACGCAAGGACTTAGACACCTCACCGCTGATAGAATACAGGCGATTCACGACATGACTCTGCCACAAACTCAGCAACAGGTCCGCACTTTCCTCGGAATGTGTGGGTACTGTAGTAACTGGATTCCGGGGTTCTCCATACTGGCTTTACCTTTGCAAGAAATGGTCTCTTCGAACAAACCGGAACGGATCTCTCACACAGATGAGTCCGAACTGGCATTTGAGAGACTCAAACAGTGACTATCACAAGCACCTGCATTAGGTATGCCAGATTATGAGAAGCCCTTTAAATTGTACGGTACTGAAAGTGCTGGGTGCGCGGCAGGAGTCTTAACACAGACATGGTGATGCCAGCAGACCAGTAGCCTACTACAGTGGACAGTTGTACACTGTAGCAGGGTCTCTCCCCACTTGCTTGCGAAGTGTTGCAGCGATAGCTTTGCTGGTAAGTAAAAGCGAGGACGTAGTGTTAGGACACGACTTGACCATTCATACACCTCATGCAGTATCAGCCTTACTAAACTCCACCCAAACTAGACATGTCTCATCTGCTCGGTTTACAAAGTGGGAATTATCACTGATGGCCCCTGTAAACATCACCATTAAGAGATGCAGCTCACTAAATCCTGCAACTTACTTGCCAAGTGTGCCTGGACAGGCACAAAGGGTGAAGGATGAGAATGATGGTGAAGGAGGATTTAGTGCAGATACTGATACGCATGATTATATGGAATACCTGAACTATACTTTTACAGCGAGACCTGACATCAGTGACAACCCACTGGAAGAAGTAGACTTTACCTTCTACACTGACGGTAGCTGCCACAGACAGTCAGAATCGGGAGACTTGTGCAGCGGATATGCAGTTGTAGATGACGAAGGTATCATAGAAGCTGAACCCCTTGGCCCACCACACTCAGCGCAAGTCGCTGAGCTGGTCGCCCTAACCAGAGCATGTGAGTAGGCCAAAGGTAAGTCAGCTAATAATTACACGGACTCTAGGTACGCAGTTGGAGTGGTGCATGATTTTGAGGCCCTGTGGCGCCTCAGAAATTTCATGACGGCAGCTGGCACACCTGTAGCGCATGCATCCCACATCAAAAGACTTCTAACACCAATACAGGAACCAGACAGAGTGGCTGTTATCAATTGTAAAGCACACACTTACAACCAAGACCCAATCTCACTTGGTAACAGCCGGGCAGACGAAGCTGCTAAATCAGCAGCAAGCACAACCATGCAAACGAACATCACATCACTGATGACATTTTAAACAGTTAACATGCAACAGTTAATCGAAATGCAAAATTTGTGTTCCCTACAGGAAAAGGTAGTCTGGAAGGCGAAGGGATATGGTCAGGAGTCCTCAGGACTTTGGACAGATGGACACGGTAAGCCAGTGGCCCCCAGAGCATATCTTCCAAGCCTAGCTGAGGCGGCACACGGTCTGACTCATCTGGGCAAAGAGGATATGTGCAAGCTGGTAAGAGCCTACTGGAGTGTACCAGGATTCTATTCTCATGCGGGTAAGAAAGCAATGACATGTCTTATTTGCTTGAGGAAGAATATTGGTAAGACAATACCAACGGAGCCATCCCATATCCCTCCTACAGACGGACATTTTCAGGTAATACAAATCGACTTCATACAGTTACCACCCTGTAGGAATTTGAAATATGTGTTAGTAAGTACTGATGTGTTTTCCAACTGGGTAGAAGCGTTCCCTGCTGCCACAAATACTGCCACGTTCACTGCAAAGAAAATTGTGCAGGAATTTGCTTGCAGATATGGTATCCCTAGAATGATTGAAAGTGATTGGGGTACCCACTTTACAGGTGAAGTCTTTCAGGTCATGTGCAAACTGATGGGAATTAATAGCAAGCTACATACTCCGTACCGGCCACAAGCGACTGCAAAGGTGGAGAGAATTAATAGCACTATTAAGAACAAGCTGAGCAAAGTGATGGCTGAAACTGGATTGTTGTGGCCAGAAGCTTTGCCACTAGTGTTGTACAGCATCAGAACCACTCCCAGGTCACCGCTTAGTTTATCACCCTTTGAAATTCTTTTTGGTCGACAACCGCATGTAATGATAGACCCCCAGGATGATTTGAAATGCAATAATGAAATAACTGTGAAATATTTGGTTAGGATGAACCAGCAGCTGAGAAATCAACAAATAAATCTAAAACTGGTGATTCCTGACCTACCAAACAGTAATTGTCATGACATTGAGCCTGGGGATTATGTGATGATACGAAATTTCCTACGCTCGGGTTGCCTCATAGACAGGTGGGAAGGACCGTACCAAGTCTTGTTAACCAGCACAACAGCATTAAAGGTCGCCGAAAGAGAGACTTGGGTCCACTCGTCCCACTGCAAGAAGGTCACTGACCCGGAGAAAACTAGTGACAAAGAGCAAGGTGAAGAGAACCTCGTATCACTAGAGAGTCTATTCCGGGAAAGCCGAGAGGCAGGACTGTTGAACGGCACCTGAGCGCGGAGAGCAACAAGATCAAGGACGGCTGTCGCACCATTTTCTTTTTTCATCCCCCCCCCACTGCATTTTCCTTTCTTTTCTCCTCCTTATTTTCCTTCTTTCCCCAGACGAAATGGATCTATCACAAGAGACTGCGTTTCGGGTTCTGCTGGTAATTTTGTTTTTGATCAAGACAATTTGTTTTGGTGAGGGTCCCAGAAAGGTCGAGCAAGGATCTGGAATGGTTCTGATGGCGAGCACGAATTTGTAGGATCTCAGGAGCAGCACATCACTCGAGTAAAGGCTAGTATCAGTAAGCGCTCTGGTAGTCATGGAGCTCTGAGGCAATTTGAGGGGTTATTGTCTGATGAATATTGTAGTTGTAGATACTGCGAGAACACAGTCGAAGATGGGTGCACCCAGAGATGTCAGTCCAACAGTAATATCGATATGGACAGACATCCGTTGAGTGATTACCACTCATTAGTGGGTAAGGTCTTAAACCAGACAGAATGTTGGCTGTGCTCCCAAGTACTTCAAGGACAGAGTAAGTCGGGATTAGTTCCATATCCTTTAACGTTAGATGAGGTACTCGAATTACGGGGTGGGAGACTGGTGGACAAGAAATTCAATATCTCTAGGCCCCCTAGCTTGAAGCTCCACCAGTATCATGTAGATAGATCACTAATATGCTTTAATGTCTCCAATCTCCGAAAACCCGGAAATTGGGAAGTAACCTGGAATAACGAGACAATGACCTTCTCACACAGAGCTGATAGGATACCTATTGACTCTGAACTTGTACGCAAGATAGCCAACAGTGGGAGGTATTTTCGGTATAGGTATACACATGGGAGCAAGACCATGTGTGTTGGAAAGGTATCACAAGGGTATTGTGCCAACATCATCCAGCCTGATACTTGTACTGAGCAGATGAGAGAACTAGGGATTGGTTTCTTTACCTGGAAAATTTGCAATATGGTGTTGTTACATTTTGCCCCCTATGTTCTCCCAGATGATGCCTATTTCATATGTGGGAGGAAAGCGTACAAGTGGCTCACTCCGAGCTCTGAGGGATTGTGTTACATTGGAAGAGTATTACCAGAGGTCATGACCATAACCGATGATAAAATGAAAGACATTCACTGCAACGCTCAGACTCCTTATACTCATACCCACTATGAACACATCATCAAGAGACACATCATAGATAGGGCAGAGCACGCAGCCTCCGATTTGATCCACGAATCCACCGGGATTCAGTTCCTACTCGCATTAGCTATCACCCGTACTGCCAGAGGAACTATAAATTTTAAGTACATCCATGCGCTTGCGAACTTGATAGATAATATCACTGAGATGTATGATGATACCTTTAGGTATACGGGCAGGGAGTTACAAGCATACAAGACGGAGATGGTCCAGCACAGGATGGTCCTGAATTATGCCACGGCTGTGACGGGTGGGTACTGTGTTACTTTGGCAACTCAATATGGTGTGACGTGCTGTACGTACATTATGAACAGCACTGACGACCCCACGGAGATCATCGATCAAAGGATGGATGAGATCTTGCAGTTGAAGTGGGAGTTCAGGAGGAGACACAATCTTACCTTGACGGCTGTGGGTAATGAATTGACTGCCTGGGTCTCATGGTTAAACCCACTCAAATGGTTTTCTGGATTAGGAGAGTGGGTGCAGAATGTAATTACAAGTGTAGGAAAGTTTCTCCTGTGTATCCTAGGTGTCGTCATAATTATTGGTTTGATATTTAGGTGTGTACGAATTCTGACGCGGCGCAAGCGCTACACAAATTTGATGAGTCTAAGGAGCGAGGGCGTTGTTACAGCAGCAGATTTGATTTATGATCCATCCATAGAGACAGTGTTATGATAAGGATTGCAAATGAATTTCATGGCCTGTTTCTTTCACTATTTTTCTCTGTTTCCCCCTTTATCTAGAAACATCCAACCGGAAAAGACGTCAGCCCTACCCAATGTTTATGTGAATGCATTTTTATATATGTGTCTTATCTTCATCTCTGCAACCTCCAGTTAATGGCACACATAGTTGACAGGTGTTATCCACATATACTAGCATTCACATATGTTCCCCCTCCATGTATCATCAACTAAATGTGCTCCCCATTTGTTGGTACTAGAAGCCAAAGAGGCGAGGGACTAAAAGCCCTTGCCCGAACGAAGCTCGGTAGTGTTTGTTTGCCCAAGTACAGACACTTAATACGGGATGAGAAGGATTTAATGTATACTTCGCAATACCTCAAAGCTTATTTAGAACATATACGGCATGATGATACATGCCCCTCAGACATTGATTCATACATACATGCTTTTACTATCCCACTAGGTTATACATTTCCCATCTACAACTCTCCCCCGATCATCCAAAGTTGTATATATTGTGTAGATAATATTTTCTGTTTACTAGTCAAGTGTGGCAGTTATTCATGACTGCCAAAGGGTGGACTGTCAGTCGAAAATATTGCAGTACACACATCACATACAAACTACACACAGATGGCCTCAGTGCACGTACTTGTTCTGCCGTGCGTGCACATATTCACAATTTGCGTATGATCGCTCCCACGGTCCTGCGTATTAGCGCGTGGTATGAGTAATTACGGTAGTATTTGTAATCGCATGGAAAAGCCATAAAAACACATTACATATTTAATCCACATAGTGCTCAATGTACACATAGTCTATATGCACCACACCAGCGAGTTACACTTGCTTAAAGGGTATAATAACAAAGGGATTCACCTTTACAGGATATGAGGGGACAGAATTAGGTTAGGAGGTGGTGTTTGGTATACAGCTGTAGGGTATTTTTAGAGCAATATTCCGGTATTGGTTTGCGGAAGATCGCACGCTCCTGCGAATAGTTATGCGCAGGAGCAGAATATTAATATCAAGTGTATTTATTGTACTCCTGATATTCGGCGGGAAGCCAGTGGAGAACATCTGCAAGTGCACCTGGACCAGACATTGCCCACCTATTCAAACCGACCTATGACCTCTCCTGTACTGTAAATGACCATCCCAGTGACCAATAGACAGATAGATTACAGTTTCCATTGTGTTAGGTTTTGGACAAATGTATAAAAAGCCAGCTGCAGGCCCGGTCACACATAATCTCTGAAGATCATCTACCTTGATGATTGAGGACCGGACCGGGAAGTGCAGGCGAACAAACGTATGTACCATTGACTGTAGCCTTTTTCTCTTATTGTATTGTATTATTCTTGTAACCCCCTGCTAGTAAAATAACCATTGGTGGGTTGGACCCCAACATAGTTTTGAAATACAATTTGGTGTCGTGTCCCATTTCCTGCTAGGGTTTAAGGTATATTTCTATCACACGTGTAGCTGCATGGTGCTCTCAGCATGTCCGTGTGTGTGTGTATGCACTGCGTGTACTTTGTACATCCGTTGCGGCGTGAGTGCGCAAAGTGCGTACAGGGTATGGGCCTTTGTACGCTAACTGTGTAAAAAGTACGTAGGGTGAGGATTACATACAGCGGCCGCAGCGGGTCAAATTTAAGTGTATTAAGGTATTGCTTTTTGTCCTGTGAAATAATCAGCATTCACAATTGGGGGCTCGATCCGGTTTTCACACACTTAAGTGCAAGCAGATCATAGCAGACTTTAATCTATCAGCAAAGGGTGGAAATACATCTTTACGTTAAACCTTTTTCTGGTTGCTGGATGTTTTAAAACCCTATTTTGTGTGCTGTTAGATTGTGTCTGCTCTGTGTAGTCTGCAGAGGTGCTGATAGAATCCGGAGGTAAACAGGAAAAAAGCTATTTAAAAAATCTGTGTCATTTTTTGGCGCCAAAAGCGTACACAAAGGGCACTGATACTTTGCATACCCTCTCACATATTGTTGCCACAAGGTATAGATTTTTAGATCAGTTTAGATCTGTGTGAAATCGGATACATTTGGTTGCTATATAGATACATTTGAATTAGTGTGTTAAGGGAGTCAGAGGCAGAACTACCGCCAGTGCACAGGATGATCCCATTCCATGTAATCAGGATAGCACTGGTTTAGCACAGATTCCAGCAAGGGAACCTGAATGGTTTTCCTCCATCAAATCTTGGATTACTCAGATTTCTGACAGGGTTGCGAGTAATGAGTCTGCAACCCAGGTATTACAGAACTCCATGGCAGTATGGCCCGATTCTGGTACCTCAGGACACCCCGCTATATACCCCAAAAAATGTGCGCTTGTTAAAATCACGTAAGATGACACGGATACCGATTCTGATACCACAGACGGTAATGGGGATGTGTTGCGGGGGTCTGCCTCTCTTGCAAAGGGGGTGCAATCAATGATAGAGGCTATCAGGGATGTGTTAAATATAAATGTTATTGAAAATAAGAAAGCCTCGCTAACCTTCCCTGCGTCAAAGGAATTGAATGCTATATTTGAGAAAGCATGGGAAAATCCGGAGAAAAAATTCCAGATCCCTAAAATGGTCCAGGTGGCGTTACCTTTCCCTGAGGATAGAAAAAAAATGGGAAAACCCGCCTATTGTTGATGCATCTGTGTCCAGACTCTCAAAAAAGGTGGTTTTACATGGTTGATAATACACTTAAATCAATGTACACTGCTTGAGGGGCCATATTACATCCCACTATTGCTAGTGCATGGATTGCAAGGGTTATAGTAAAGTGGTCGGTTACCTTACTAGAGGATTTGGATATGATGGATAGAGGATATGTTGAATTGTTTTTGCATAACATTCACGATTCAGCAGGTTTTATGGTAGAACCCATGGCTGCGGGGATCTCTTCCATGTCTGTTTCAGCTCATCTGGGATTGTGGCTGTGCCAGTGGTCTGCAGACGTGGAATCCAGGAAAGTGTGGAGTCCCTACCCTACACAGGTCAGGCTCTCTTTGGGGAAGCTTTGGATGCGTGGACATCCACGGCTACAGCAGGTAAGTCTCAGTTTCTTCCCTCAGCTGATCTTGCTCTGAAGAAAAACTTCTCTTCATCAGCATCTCAGTCCTTTCGGTCTAACAAGCCTAGAAAGGCCAAATACCTTCTTTTAGGGGAGGTCGTGTTAAATCCAAGAAACCTGCTTCTGCAGGTTCCCAGGAACAAAAGCCTGCTACAGGTACGCCAAAGTCCACCGCATGACGGTGGACTGCGTGGCCTGGAGGTGGGTCCGGTGGGGGCGAGACTCAGACAGTTCAGTTACATCTGGGTATTGTCTGGCCTAGATCCCTGGGTGATAGTGTCCCAGGGATACAGGCTGGAATTTCAAAATCTCCCTTCTCACCGATTTTTCAACTCACACAGAACTGTACTACAGGAAGCTGTCCAGAAGTTGGTGAAGGCACAGGTCATTGTACCAGTTCCTCCTCATTTACAAACCACAGGTTACTATTCAAACCTTTTCGTGGTACCGAAACCGGATGGTTCGATCAGGCCCATTCTGAACCTAAAATCACTGAACCCCTTTCTAAAGGAGTTCAAGTTCAAGATGGAGTCTCACAGGGCGGTGATATCAGGTCTAGAAGAGGGAGAATTCCTGGTATCCCTGGATATCGAGGATGCGTACCTCCACATTCCGATTTGGCTGCCGCATCAGGCTTATCTCCGTTCCGCATTATTGGACTGTCATTTCCAGGTCCAGGCCCTGCCATTCGGCCTCTCAACAGCACCGAGGGTGTTCACCAAGGTGATGGCAGAGATGATGGTTCTCCGCAAACAAGGGGTGAACATCATTCCATATCTGGACGATCTGCTGATAAAGGCTTCGTCCAAGGAGAAGCTGTTGCAGTCCACTGTTCTCACAATGCACCTACTCAGAGTCCACGGTTGGATTCTGAATCTCCCAAAGTCACATTTGGAACTGACCCAGAGGTTGTCTTTTCTGGGGATGATCCTCGACACAAGTGCAGAGGGTGTTTCTTCCGCAGGAAAAGGCGTTGGTGATACATACAATGGTCCGGGATGTCCTGAAGCCAGCCCGGGTGTCAGTTCATCACTGCATTCGGCTTTTGGGAAAGATGGTGGCCTCTTCCGAGGCTCTCCAATACGGGAGGTTCCATGCTCGGACCTACCAACTGGATCTCCTGGACAAGTGGTCAGGATCTCATCTCCACATGGACCAGAGGATTCGTCTGTCACCAAAGGCCAGGATTTCACTTCTCTGATGGTTCCAATTGCCTCACCTTCTGGAGGGCTGCAGGTTCGGGATTCAAGATTGGGTCCTTCTAACCACGGATGCGAGCCTTCGGGACTGGGGCGCAGTCACTCATGAGGAAACATTCCAAGGAAGGCGATCAAGTCTGGAAGCTGGCCTGACCATCTGTTATGATTCCAGCACTCTGGTCTGAGGAGATCTTATAACAAGGACCTGAGCACTGGAAAGTAATGCTGGGAAAGGGAGCGGGAATGGAAAATAGCCCCTGGCACCATAACTCCGTTGTCTCGCCCGTGCTGTCAGAAATCCCTTGCGAGACTATGGTTGCTTGAGCCCATGGCAGCCGCGTTTGAAGGGCGGATTACGTCTGCCCAACTCCGATGCCCCCTCAGGTCTTAATGGGAGACAAAGGGAAATCCGAGACAGGGTGATAACAAGGGGCCCTCTAACTAAGCAACAAGGCCAGGGGCTACAAGCTAACTTAAAACTAGAATATGTGCGGAAAAACCGCCAGGGAAAAGGACAACCAAAATACCCACTTGTCCACTCTCCTACCCAGCACCGCCGAGTTCCGGAGAGAGGACTTGTGGAAGCGGAACCCTCCGCAAATGCTCCGAAACAGAATACAAAATAAAGCGGGCTGAGCCGCAGCACACGGCAGAGCCGCAACTCACGAACACCACACGAGATTCTCTGGCGATCGTTGCGGACAATAAGGGACCAGAAGACTTCTTGGGATGAGATGACAACTCCAAGATTCAGGACCTCTGAGGACAGGAATGACCGGACACAGCAGGACTGGAACAGACGTTCAGCAAACCTAAGCAGCATGCAGGAAGCTATTACCGGCGTCTGTGTGAAGCACTGAGAAGGTATTTAGCAATGAGTCCTCCAATCAGATGTTCAGAATCTGATTACCCTAAATGCTGTGCAGCTGCCCTGCTGCACGCCCAGAAAACCAGTGTGTGTGTTGTTAAATTGACCCTGCAACGGGGAACACGGTCCGTCCGTGGCGTCCCCGTTGCTAGGGTCCAGGCGGCTCAGCGCGCCCAGCGTCCCTGCGTTGCTAGGGAGCCGGCGGCTACGCGCGCACGGCGTCCCAGCGTTGCTAGGGACCCGGCGGCTAGCACGCTCGGCGTCCCTAGTTGCTAGGCGCCGGGCCGCGAGGACATCGCGGACCCCGGCGCCTAACAGTACCCCCCCCCTTGAGGAGGGGTCAAGGAACCCCCAAAGCCAGGTTTCTGAGGAAATTCTCGAAAAAATGCCCTCTTGAGCCTAGGGGCATGAAGATCCTTATCCAGGACCCAAGACCTTTCCTCCGGACCATAGCCTTTCCAGTGAACTAAAAAATAAAGCCGACCCCGGGACAATTTAGAATCAAGAACTTTCTCTACCAAGAACTCCTGTTGTCCCTGTACATCCACCGGAGATATACCCTGAGAGATCCTCCGAGGAAATCTACTGGAAGAAACGTATTGTTTCAACAGGGAACAGTGAAAAGTATTTCCAATCTTGAGAGATCTTGGTAAACGTAGCCGAAAGGCAACTGGGTTGACCTTCTTAATAATAAGAAACGGTCCAATAAATTTGGGTCCCAGTCTAGCCGAGGATTGTCGAAGCCTGATGTTGCGAGTCGACAACCACACCTTATCTCCCACCTTAAAAGTGCAAGGACGTCGGAGTCTGTCAGAAAATTTCTTCTCTCGGAAGGCCGCTTTTCTGAGAGCAAAATGTACTTTTTTCCAAATTGCTCTGAGATGGGAGCTCAAGGTTAGCGAGGAGACTGGAGAATGATGAAAAAAAGAATTGGCTCTGGGGTGAAAACCAAAAACTGAAAAGAATGGAGACTCTTTGGTGGAGGAATGACAAGAGTTATTGTAAGCAAATTCAGCCAAAGGGAGAAACTCGGACCAATCATTCTGGAGTTTGGCTGAATACAAACGCAAATATTGTTTTAATGACTGGTTGACTCGTTCGGTTTGCTCGTTAGACTGTGGGTGGTAACCAGATGTTAAAGACAGTGTCATCTTCAATGAGGCACAAAAACATTTCCAGAATTGTGCGATGAATTGTGGACCCCGATCAGAAACAATATCAGTGGGCAAGCCATGAAGCCTGAACACATGGCGGAGGAACAGAACTGCCAACCCTTGAGCAGAAGGCAATCGGGGAAGAGCAATAAAATGAGCCATTTTACTAAAACGGTCCACTACCACCCAAATGACTCGGAATCCGGCTGAAAGGGGAAGGTCAACCACAAAATCCATGGAAATATGAGACCATGGCCTGAGAGGAACAGCTAAAGGCATGAGTTGCCCGATAGGCAACGAACGAGGAACCTTATGCTGTGCACAAACCTGACATGAATGAACGAATTCCTTAACGTCTTTAGAAAGACTAGGCCACCACACTGAGCGAGAGACTAACTCCAATGTCTTAGTGATTCCCGGATGCCCTGAGACTTTGTTGTCATGAAATTCAGTTAAAACAGTGGCTCTCAAAAATTCAGGGACATAAAGACGACCAGCAGGAGTAAGTCTAGGAGCTTGGTGTTGAAGCTGGTTTAACTGGGAAAATAAATCCTGTGTGAGGCCTGCCCGGATGACCGAAGATGGAAGTATGGGGGTAACAACAGGATTGCTATTGTGAACCGGAAGAAAGCTACGTGACAGGGCATCAGCTTTTGTATTCTTGGAACCAGGCCTGAAAGTGATTATAAACCTGAAACGAGTAAAAAATAATGCCCAACGTGCCTGCCGAGCATTAAGCCGTTTAGCTGATTCAATATATTGCAGGTTCTTATGGTCAGTCAAAACCGAAATAGTATGTTTAGCTCCCTCCAGCCAATGCCTCCACTCCTCGAAAGCCCATTTCACCGCCAGTAACTCCCGATTACCAACGTCATAGTTGGATTCAGCGGAGGAGAATTTCCTGGACATAAAGGCACAAGGATGTAACTCCAGAGACTCCGGATCCTCTTGAGAAAGGACAGCCCCCACTCCAACCTCTGAGGCATCAACCTCCACAACAAAGGGCAATTCCGGATTAGGATGTCTGAGGACTGGAGCCGAGACAAAGGCTTGTTTCAAGGCCTGGAAGGACAATTCAGCTTCATGCGACCAGTTGGTAGGATCCGCTCCTTTTTTTGTCAGAGCTACTATGGGAGCAACCAGGTCAGAAAAAGAATGAATGAACCTCCTATAATAATTCGCAAACCCTAAAAAGCGCTGAATTGCTTTTAAATTAGTGGGTTGCGCCCAATTAAGGATGGCCTGGAGCTTCTTTGGTTCCATGGAAAATCCCTGAGGAGAAATTACGTACCCTAAAAAAGATACTTCCGTGACGTGAAAATCACACTTCTCCAGCTTGGCATATAAATGATTCTCACGTAACTTTTGAAGAACCAGACGCACCTGGGTAACATGTTGTTCCATCGATTCAGAATAAATCAAGATGTCGTCTAAATAAACGACCACGAATTTCCCTAGAAAGTCACGGAGAACATCGTTAATGAGGTCTTGAAAAACTGCCGGAGCATTAGACAGGCCGAACGGCATCACCAGGTATTCGTAGTGACCCGACTGAGTGCTGAAAGCCGTCTTCCACTCATCCCCAGATTTAATTCGGATGAGGTCGCAAGTTCCTCTAAGGTCAATTTTAGAAAAAATCACAGCAGAACGTAACTGATCAAAAAGTACAGAAATGAACGGCAAAGGATAGGTGTTTTTAACGGAGATTTTATTCAGGGCCCTAAAATCAATGCATGGTCTAAGCGAGCCATCTTTTTTCTCCACAAAGAAAAAACCTGCACTTAAAGGAGATTTTGATGGTCTAATAAATCCCTTCTTTAGGCTTTCTTGAATATAATTATTCATGGCCGTAGTTTCTGGCCCGGACAAGGCATATAATCTCCCCTTAGGCAAAGTGGCACCTGGAACTAACTCAATAGCACAATCATAAGGCCGATGGGGAGGCAGAATGTCCGCATTGCCTTTGGAGAAGACATCGGCAAACTCTTGGTATTTCACAGGAATGAGCTCTGGAATGATTGCTGCAACTCTGACTGGATACGAAATACATTCCTTAGCACAAAATGTACCCCATTGGGAAATCTCCCCGGACCGCCAATCAATTGTGGGATTATGAAAGGCCAGCCAAGGGTGACCCAGAACAACAGGAACTGCCGGGCAATGTGTAAGGTAGAATTCAATATCTTCGGAATGTAAGGCTCCTACTGTAAGTACTACTGGAGGTGTACGGTGAGTAATTACCCCGTTGGAAAGCGGACCCCCATCTAAGCCGTGCATGGTGATACATCTATCTAATGGTAACTGCGGAATGCCTAAGGCCTTAGCCCAAGTTAAATCCATAAAGTTTCCTGCAGCTCCACTGTCGACAAAAGCCGACACCAAAGAACTGAGGCTGCCAAAGAAAACCTTAACAGGGACTAAAAGAGAGTTGTTCGAGGAGATAAGCTGCAGACCTAAGTGAACCCCCTCACAATTCACTTGGTCAAAGCGTTTCCCGACTTGTTCGGGCAATTACGAGCAAAATGTCCCTTACCACCACAGTATAAACAAAGACCGGAATTCTGTCTTCTGGTTTTTTCCTCAGGAGACAGCCGAGAGAGACCCATCTGCATGGGCTCCTCGACGTCCTCTGGAAAGGAATATACACAAGCACTAGACCTTACAGATGTTCCTCTTTCAGCCCTCCGCTCTCGGAGACGACGATCAATCTTTATAGCAAGCTCCATTAGTTTATCGAGAGTCTCAGGAGCGGGGTACTGGAGGAGACTGTCTTTAATAAATTCAGATAAACCGAGGCGAAACTGACTGCGCAGGGCCGGGTCATTCCAGCCACAGTCGTTCGACCAACGGCGAAACTCGGTACAATAAACCTCCGCAGG